>NW_010101761.1:0-8316 GCF_000699245.1 Pterocles gutturalis
GCGAGCATGCGTGCCAGTCTGTGAGCGAGCCAGTCAGTCAGTCAGTCTGTGAGCAAGCCAGCAAGCAAGGCCGCGAGTCTGAACCTATGAATGAGTGAGCGAGGCCACGAGTCTGTGAGCCTATGAATGAGCAAGCGAGCCTGCGAGTGAGCGAGCCAGCAAGCCCATCAGTGAGCAAGTGAGCCCACGAGCCAGCGAGCGAGTGAGAGAGACTGCAAGTCTGAGCGAGCCTGTGACTAAGCGAGCGAGCCTGTGACTGAGTGACACAGTCTGGGAGCGAGCGAGTCCAGGAGCAAGCAACGCAGTCTGCAAGCAAGCGAGCCAGAGAGTCTGCGAGTGGGTGGGTGAGCCGGTCAGTCAGCCTGCAAGCCTGCGAGTCTGAGCAAGTCCACGAGCCCGCCAGCCCACGAGCGAGCCAGCCCGTGAGCAAGCCAGCCTGCGAGTCTGTGAGTCTATGACCAGTTTTGTTCTGATAACTCAGGAAAAGAGTACACCAAGAGAACATGGTACAATAAGCTGCTAACACTCATTAGACATACAATGCTATTTTCAACATTCAGTATTTATGAAGCAGAACATAAATAATTACTATTGTTTATATGCAATATCATATATTTAACATCTGAATATTATAAAGTAAATTCTTAGGTCATATTTACCCTTATCCAGAAGAACCATATACCCATATTTCGAATCCCTGCCATTGAAGTGAAGATAAAGTACATAACAATAGTTGTAATGAGAATATAATCAAGTGGAAAAACCTAAAAGAATAACAGAAGCAGTTAAAAAGACAAGAAAACATTCAAACTAGAAAACAAGCTCTTCCCCCTCTTAAAGCTCAAGTAGTAGTTTCTACTGATCACAACTGAAGTAGTAAGAGTCCTACCATTTAAGAGTTTTACACAGCTGTCTCCAAACACTGCTAATATAGCTTGCTGCTAACAGAGCTTGTACAATGAGTTTGGGAAAGCAACTGAGCATTTTTCTTAATTTAAAAAACTTAATTTTGAAACGCTATACATTTTTAGGCCAGAAATACTTAGTTCTGTTCTGAGTGTACATTTTAAAAAGTCCACAGAAGCAACAATCATTTTAGGACTGTATAGGCATTCTATTTATGAACATATTTCTGAACATATTTGCATACAAAAATTTATTTTTTTATGTACATTAACAACAGCATGAGATAATACTGCTGCTGAACACTATTTTCCTAAGTTGCAAGCTCTAGGTGCTCAACAGTTTTAGAAACCACAGGGAAGCAGTGCATTATGCCAATCCATTATACCAACAATAAAGAAAGAACTCAACTAGGGGAGAATAAAGCACTAGCTTACAGTTAGGTTTTACTTTTTCTTAGCTTACCCATGACTGATTGTCAAATGTCTATGTGGCCTTGTCGCTTTCCAACACTACTGAAGTTGACATATGTTTCCCCTTACATAGGGTTTGTTTTGAAGACTAATGCATTACTGTAACGTACATAACAGCACAGAAGGTAATACATATTTCTAGGTGCAATAAATATATTTAAGTGAAAAACTGCATTTACTTGACTTAATGGGGATAAACTATCAAGTTCACAACTATAATGTAGGTAGGGCATAGGAGAAAGTTGCTTTTATTCTGTGCATGCCATCACTTGTAGTTATCATTCTTCATCACTACTATGTTCTCATCAGATGAAAGTTAGTTTCAAGTACTGCCTTCCTCCAGCAACTGACTTCCATCCACCCAAGATTTTCATCTCAGTACCTAATAGCTAAGAGAAGGCTAACAAGGAAGTTGCCTGACTTTTACAGAACACACATCTAGACAATTTTGTTTTCATTAATTACTTGGGCAGAAGTGTAGTTGGCCTTTTAGCAGCTTACCAGAAAACAGAGAGGAGCATCCTTAGATATGTATATCAATTTTTTTACTTACTGTTTGAAGAACAGGTAACAGCATATTCAATGGATTGGTCAGATTTGTTCCTAAAATTATAAATCCTGAGTCGAAGCCAGCTGAATGCAGAGCTTTGTCTAAACTGCAGTAATTAAGAAAAACTGTGTAAGTACTACAGTTCTCCCAGAGCTTGATCTTCAGTTTAACTTAAAAGGGTAGCTCAAAAAAAAGCTGAGCTAAGACTAGAGCCTGACAGCTTTTCCATATCTATATAGATGCACATTTTGTTTCACCACACTCATTGCACTTGTCCTATGAAAAGGTATATTGATTTCTGTATCTCCTTGGCATTTTGGCATTTCCCTGGCTTGGGTCACAAAGCTTATTTACCCAGACTGAAAAATTAAAAATGCCAACATTTCAGACCTCTGGTTAATGTCAATCTTCATTGAAATCCACCAGATTTTGCAGGTGGCTATATTGCTTTCAACACCATGAAACAATTACAATGTAATGCACATATAATGGATTATACATGTCATTTACCCCAAGAATTTAAGCACCTGTTACCCAGATCAAGAAGTACCTACATGCATCCAAATTCATTAAAGCAATCGGAACACTTCTGCAGTCTGAATTAAACTTCCTTAATATATGTGTTTAATTTCTCTGCTAAATAAGAGCTGTTTTCAGCAGTATACAGTCAATCAAGCTGAACCATGTCCTTTTTTTGAATCTTTTGGCACATTTTGCTCCATTTCATTGTATACTATGACAATGAGAAATGCAGCTTTAGTTACAGAAATGTAGCACAGAAAAGAAGTGGGCTGACTCTTGAAGCAAACCATTCCTGATTTTTGATGTTGGAATAGAAACTACGTGGTTTTAAGTGGTTAAGAAAAATGATGAAATATACTTACTTTGACAAGAACAGAGAGACAGTGAAGAGCAGTGCGACGATGATAAAGAACACTCCCCACACAATCTAGAAGTAAAGATTTATTACAATTTAACTGAAAGTGCTTGCAGTTGATACAAGTGAAGACTTGTCTAAGTTTCAATACAGGATTAATGATCTTGGACTACCTCAGAGCTCAAACATAGTTGAAACAGTAACTTTTCAGTAAATATTGAAGAGAAGTGCTAACAAAAGGTTTACTCTGTTCAACAGGGCTTACGTCAAGCATTTTAAAAGTTGATCATCTAAGATGAGAACCACCTCTTTGCCTGGTGGATACACTAAGCTCAGATTCAAGCATTAAAGTACATCACGGGATATAGTACAATACAGAAGTCTACCTAGAAGCCAAAAGTGTAATTAAGAACACAGATGACACATTATATTAAATGAACACAGCACTGAGCAGAATGCACAACCTGGAGTTGCTATATTAGAAGGAAAACCTTAACTACATACATACATTTGGGTTTAACTAAGGGAAATGAGTGTTTCCCTTGGCCACCATGCCTGTGTGCTCACCTTCCAAGAGGAGGCAACCAGTGCCCAGCTTACAGGGAACATCTCACCCTTCCTGAGAGCTCTCTTCTGTAGCACTACTCAGAACCACTCAATGACCAAATCACTTCGGAGTGATATAAAACTCAAGTAACCAAGCCCAAATACCAAGTCTACTTTTCTCTTGCTTCTGCCTGCAAGCCCTCTCAGTTACTCACCAGTATTGAGTATTTCAAAGCAATTTTCAAGGCTCAAGTTATAGAAAACATCAACTTGACAAAGTATTTTGACTCAAAGGTTTAAGTCACCTAGAAATTTAACTCTGAAGTGATGCAAAGACTTGAGAATGGAATAGAAAAAAAATAAGATGCTTATAAATACTTAGGTATTAGGAAAAATACTTGAGTTTCAAGAAAATTTGGATAAATGCTTCTTAAATACTATTATGCTAAAACACCATTTATCCACAAGTGATTAAAATAAAATGAGATTACTACAACCACATCACAAGTGCCAGCTAAAGGCCTCTCTTCTGGAGAAGGCTCTAGAAGAGCATCCATACCCCTTTTAGCTGCACTAGGTGAGTCATTTGCCCCACAAACTTCCTTTCAAGTTCATACCCCATTCAAGGATTGGAAAGAAAAAAAAAGTGTAACAGCTTGTTATTTAGCCAGCAAATCATAAGCATAGATAAATACAGATAAAAATTTTTAAGGACTGCTATAATTAAATAAGCTATTGCTATGTTTTTAAAACCAGCACTAGCAGGCTTTTTTGTAAGCTTTTACATACTAATATGGAACTGCCTGATGTATAAAATAAAAACAGAATTCCTTGGCTAAGCCAAGGTGGTGTATGAAATACTAAATTAAGTTTACGAGGAGTAAATGAAGATTTTTTTTTTTTTGACCAACTATATTAGCAGTTAAGCAGAGTTAGTGCGTTCAGATCTTCCAGGTTGTAATGGGTTTAGCTTAAAATAAGCAAAAAACTTTAAAAGCCAGACAATTTAGTACTGAGTATAATTAAAGCATTAAAAGATTGAGTTTATTTTAAACAGGAAGAATTCAGGAAACTTAGCAGCAAGTTTAGAGAAAGTAATATCCCGGTAGCTGTACATTCTGTTTTCCCTATTTCCTTCTCATTTTTATCTTTAGAGAAAGAATCCATCTTCTTCCAGATATGGCTTTCACTTCTTCTATGAATGGTCTGAATCAAGTAGATTTGGAGAAATAAGGCTGCTCCTCAACATTTTAAAAACACTTTCCTGTGTTTTAATTACTATGCCTACCAAATACAGAACTTGAGCCAGGGACTCCATTCTCCAAGCTGTCCTGAGCAAGAACACCTATTGTGTTTCCTGGGCTACAAGCTAGTTCAGGAAATAATACTCTACTTCTTTGGCAGGTTTTCTCTGTCTTTTCTTCAGAGGAAGGCTAGGGGATGGCAGCCAGAAGTGAGCCCAGACAGCAAATCCATTCAGTTACAG
The DNA here is from genome assembly GCF_000699245.1 of Pterocles gutturalis. Lineage (NCBI taxonomy): Eukaryota > Metazoa > Chordata > Aves > Pterocliformes > Pteroclidae > Pterocles > Pterocles gutturalis. The sequence continues at coordinate 4,836 of NW_010101761.1, forward strand.
CTCCAAGAGGTTCACTGGATTTTCCTAGAAACCTTAGTCACATAACAGGCTCAGATAAGCATGCTGAGCTTCCCATGTTTTCAGATTGGTAGACCTGAATCTAGGCAGACTTATTTCCAAATTCCATATACAGGAAGATAATGCACCACCTTCCACATTAGAGTTTCATAGTTCAAATTATTTTATTAACCTTAAAACTTGGCACTCAGCCACCTTGAAAAGGTTAAGAACTTTATTTCAGGTGCTCATTACAGATATTCAGAGTCACAATGCTATTATTGTTCATTAAATTCTGAAGATAAGCTTCCATCTGCCAAGTCAAACACAATATTAGAACACCGCTTATAAAAGGACTCAAATTCTGTAGGCCTTATTTGGTATAGATTTAGAGACTAATATTATAAGTACTAACTTGTGCATTTCTACATATTTAAGTGTACTAAGATTTTACCTCTCCACAGCAAACTCCCACTAGGTATTAGCCATACAGGAAATAGGTGTTTAAAAACAATTAAGACCAGGAGTCTGAAGCTTGCAATACTTCAGTACTTCATGCCAACTACAGCCAGCAGACAGGTATCCATATCTCCTCTGGAGTACATGTCTTCTGAAGTGATGCATAGCACTCTTAGAAATAGATAAGTGGTTGAAAAAGCACTCCTTTTCCCATTTTAACCTCAACTCCAGTCCCATTAAGTATGAAACTGAAAAGACTACTGCTAAAGACCTTCATTCTACCTTAGTTCATCCTGTATTTCCACAGTGCAATTAAGACCACTGAACCATATAGGATTTGCAATTAACTGACACCATTTCAGAGCATCGGTTGGCTTAAGCCTTTCACAAAAGGGATCCTTGTGTTCTTACACAGATTCTCCTCTTAGGTCAATTGATTACAGACCAACCAACACCTCCTTTCTAGTCTATTAACCAGCACCCAGAGAACAATTAAGAGAATACCAACACTCAGGCTAGTAGTTGAGCTTGCAACCTACTCAGTCCAGCTGAGCCTTACCAAGTAGTATCAACCTGACGTCAATTAAAAGCACGCCTCCAGTTGGGTATCATTTGGTATCTTGGTAAGGGGAAGAGTAAGTACTTCCTTTCCTCTCCCACCTGCAGAAAGCTTAAGATCAGCTAGAAAAAACATTGCAGCAAGACCTTTACACTCACTGTTGCCTTTTACTTGTCTTCTATAGCAAAGGACAAATCTGCCATCCACAATCTTATTAGAACACTACTGTACTGCTGTTTACTATCTTTATACCAACTAGAATACCTTCAAAGATTCTAGATACACTTAGCCATGAAAATGTACAAATAAGTTTGCTTTGTGTCACAGATATAAATGAGAAGGAATCCAGGTCCCTGAGAACATGAGTATATGTTCCACTTCAGAGCAAAGGACAACACTTAATCAAAACCTCTTGTTCTCATAGGAGGACTATTTATCAACTGATGCTGAAAACCTTTTAGTACTAGAACAGGTAAAAACAAAAAGCCTGGGTTTCAGCCAAGCAACACAAAGGAATTTACCAAGGACATTAAAAAAAGGAAAGCAGCCTTTGGGTCCATATTAAGAGAAGTTCATCTGTCTTTCAATACAAGACAACCTTACTTCCTACTCCCTGGTCCTTTTAAAAGCAGGACCTCACTGCAACTGCACCTCAAGCCATGTTATCTCCTCCCCTGCAACCAGTTTGAACTGTTCCATTGCCAGGCCACTTCCTCATATCCCTGAGCTAGAAAACACTCCATGCCCACCCATACTCAGTCATTTGCTATGGAACAGGTTTCAGACCTGATGCCTTGCACTTACATCACCTGGATCGCCTTTAAGTGTCTGCTTAGGTCTTCTAATCTACGATGTGTTGTACAGGCTAATATGCATGCAAGTAACTGCCAAAAAACAGTGAACCGTGTTTTTATGCAAGACTGCAGATATTACAGAAACAATGAGTTGAAATAATACCTCCTAATACAACTTACAACGCTGCCTGAAGTCAGTTTCTTTAGCATCTTAATAGAAAGCCTCTACACAGGCAAGTAAGGAAGCAGCTAGAGGAGAAGACAGTGAGAACTGGTTTACTTAAAAGCTTTGTTTTACATGTGAACACATAGGATTGAAAGACAGAGCTAAGCAAAAACCAAGACAAAAAAGTCAATATAGGCATTTCTCAATAGTTAAAATGGAAGCATGCTGCTTCTAGGTCATAGTGGAAAGCTGAATTCCATTTCAGTTAAATGTCAGGCCAAATAATTTAGAAATATTCAATTGATTAGTGTATTTTTCCACTGCTACTGCAAATAATCAAGTCACAAGCTTACAACATCTTTTCTGAAATTATTCCTCTTCTGTTTACATCGCTTTCCCTGGTACCTCCCTTCATCTTCCTAAAACTTCCCCTGACCCCTGCATGATCCTCGAGTTATTCAGAGCTCTTTGACACCTATCCCTGCTCCCACATCTCAGGCAAGCTACATTGTTTCATCTATGGATAATTCCAAATGTTACTGAGATAATAATGGAATTTAGAACTTAATTTATTCTTAGCAACAATGACCACATGATCCACAAACTTAGGTGGTACTTCTTTAAAAGCCTCAAAATTAACTTCCAAAAATTGTTAACATTTGCCCCTCCAAAAAGCTAAAAGAATACTCACCTGCCCAATTACTTTCCTACAGTGGTACTCATTTACCAACAAAAAGAGAGACAGAATCTGCTCGGAACAGCTATTCCATGACTTTGAATCAACACTGAAACAACATGAAAATTTAAAGGAACAGTCATCCTGTCAGGCCCGGTATCCACTTGGAGAGCAAAGAAAACTGGTGGCATATTATTGAACAGTTATACTGACCAAGAAGTAAAGCTGGATGCTCATGGCAAACACTATTTGTATTGGGTTTTGACAAGGTTTCTGTGGGAGGGGAGCTGCAGGGGTATCCCTCCTGAGGAGAGGCCAGAGGCTGCCCTGTGCCAGACACAGCCACTTCCCCTTGGCTCCAGCTGGCCCACTGCTGGCCAAAGCCGGTGGCCCCTCTGGGAAAATATGAAACGGGAAAATACCAGACAACAGAGAGCAGTGAGAGGAAAAAATGAGAAATAGCCCTGTGGACACCCAGCTCAGAGGAGGAGGAGGTGCTGCTCCAGGGAACAGAGGAGGCATTCCCCCCCACCCAGCCCATTACGAGGATCATGCTGGAGCAGATAACCACACTCAGTCCATGGAGGACACCACACCACAACAAGTGGATATTCTCTAAAGGAACCTTCAGCCTGTGGAGATCCCACATGCTGAAGCAGGTTGTGACAGGAACTACAGCCCATGGAGCAGACCCATACTGGAACAGGGACAAAGCGTGAGGAAGCAGCAGCAGCAGAGGTGTTATGGACAGAGGGCAGCTCCCTACTCCCCATCCCCACTGTGCCACTCCAAAGTAAGGACTAAAGGAATGAAGCTGAGCACGGGAAAGA
>NW_010101761.1:8327-13595 GCF_000699245.1 Pterocles gutturalis
AAAGTGCTTTACATAGTCTTAGTTTTTTACCATTTCAATAAATTTTAATTGGCAGTTTTCTTCAACTCTGTTTTGCCCACAATGGTAACTGGTAAGTGATCGCCCTGTCTATCTCGACCCACACATTATTCCATCTTATTTCCCTTCCCCCATCCTGTGGATGGGGAGTGAGAGCACAGGTGGGTGGGTATCTGGCAGCCAGCCATGTCAGCCCACCACACTATTGCACAACATGACCTACTTCCCAGAAGTTTCAGGTAACCTGGCAAACATGGGCTAAAAATTATTGTTAGAAGAAGTAAAACACTTAATACTAAGTTATCACTGTGTAAACTTAGGACATGAAATACTCACACTTCTCACTTGTCATGCTGCCAACCTCCCCGATGTAGAAGATGCAGCTGTGAACACAGGCAAGACAGCCTGCCAAGTTAGCCACACTGCCTCTGAGGCAGCCAGCCCGGCTCCTGACAGCACCTGCCGTCTGCACCAACACTGCTAGCCAAGCAGCTGCCTACACTTCCCCCTCTTTCCGATTTCTCCAGAGAAGCAGGGGGGAAAGAAGAAATCAAACACCCATTAAAGGGAAAAAACCCAACAAAACAAGAAAAAGAATAATACAGGAATATACTAGCCCTCCACCCTCAAGGCAGCATTCAGCGTACCTGTGCTTCTCTGAAGGCCTTTAGAAGCAGGTAGAAAGATTGACACATCTATCCAAAGGCCTCATTATCCTGAAGATTCCATAGAAATGTCTCTCTCTTGCTAGAGTTCGAGTGTACCACTCTAGTTATCAAGAGAACACTGCTCTTTGTAGTAGCCTTCATACACTGGGACTGATATAAACGCCTTTAAGTCCCTGGTTAAGCTATGCCACACGAGCATGTTCTGTTCACGCAGGTCTCAGTCTTCAAAATGGAGCACTTAGGTTTCTTGTTTTCACTTAGGCATCTCTTCAGTTGGTTCACAACTGGTTTTGAAGTTCCCAATGAAAAACTGATGCAATACTCCCAACTTACCACTGCTGAGTAGACTTCCATGGTTCACAGCCTATAGTCTTGTTCAGATACTGAGCAACCATAACTATGTCCTCACGAGTTTTTTTTCCCTAAACAGCTTTTACACCTATCCCTAGACTACACTGCATCTCTTGCTGCTGAAAGTATCAGACCGAAGTGTGAGAAACGATAAAGAACCAGTAGATTTGCTATCTACAGGAAAGGTTACAGTTTGACATTACTTGACAACGCCATGACGAACATTACTCCTTTCCTTGGGAACTTCTAGATGTGTTGCTCTTGACTAAATTGAAAAATGAACAGCTTCATCATTGATTTAGCTTCAAGTAGAACAACTGTTCTCAAAATTCCCTTTACTCCATGTCAAAGAAAGCTTACTCTCCAGAGAAAATAAGTTTTGGCTTTATTTAAGAACAAATCACATGCTAACAGATATTTAGCAGTAATAAAATAAAGAATATAGGATGACACTATCTAAAGACAATATAATCATAGAAGTCTGAATGTAGACACTAAGTTAACACTGTAAAAGACCTCCAAGACTGAGTGCTATTCCTGAACACATTATTCTGTTCTATTAGTCCCAGTAACTCCACAACTCCCACAAACCTGACCATCCCAAACACAAAGCAACAACAGTGTTCTCCATATCCAGGACTTGCCTCACAGCTAATGGAATCTCTCTTGAAGTCTAAGAAATGGCCACATGCTTGAACAGTAATATACAAGTTGCACTAAAGATAGAAGTGTTGTAAAGCAATAAGCAAAGCTCCAAGATATTTTCTGCACTTCTACATTGATCAGAAGTATTATATATGGATACTAAAAGATTTCCTTCTTTTCATAAAAGCCGCAAAGTGAACAATTGACAAGTTATGTATGTGCAAAGACAAGTCAAATGCTATTAATGTAACAATAAAACAGTCCTGCAAGAGTTAAGATGTTAAGTGATGGACATTATCACCTTCACAGGACAGCTCAAGGAAAAGTCTAAATAAGCAAGTTTCATAAGATGGTTCATAGCACAACCCTGTTCTGCAATTCTTAAGTCAACAATTCACAGTCACTGTCACAGTTACTGAGAGAACAAAAAGCATTCAAATCACAAGAGCAAAGAGACACTGGAATACCATCCTGACCATAAATGATAATCTGTAAGTAATAATGATTTGTACACTATCCTATGAGAACACAATCAACTGTTATATTCCCACAGACAACAGATATGGCCAACGCATTTCTCAAATTTAAGGGTAATGTGAAAAGTTAAAAAAAATACACAAACTATTTTGAATCAAAAGGAAGCATCGAAACTGGTCAAGTGAATAGTTTGGGATACTTGTCCTTTAAATGAAAGGGCCAAGCCTAGATTTCTAATGTATCATAGAAAGATAACTCCACCAAGAATTTCACACTGGAAGCTTTTGTTCAACCACAATTTCAGCCCACTTCCATTGGTACCCAGCATTAACAGTAGCAATGAGATTAGAAGAAATTGCTTATAGACCTGCCCTCAGCTTTTCAATGTGCAGCCTACAGTTGAAAATAATGCTAATATTTCTTCCTACATCTAGTTGGCAAAAAATACTTTATATGGCAATACTGTTCCACAAAAGTGCAGGTTTTTAAAATCAGGTATGTACTAAAAATCAAAGTCCTAAGATCAAAAAGAGACCAAGATCAAAGCTTTGCCCCAGTAAGTCTCCTTTGCACTGGTTAAATATCAAGACAAAAGTTCTACACAGCCAGCTTACTATTGATCGAGTAATTACTTGGCAAGATGCTCACTGCAAATGCATATTTCTCAAAGCATCTCTCACTTCTGCTTGGCTGCATGTAATTTAGATTAACCTAAGCTACATGACAGTTATAGAATTCTTCCTTCTCCCCATTTTCACATGCCTGAGAAGAGACAAAATATTCAGATTATCTATGGCAGCAACACTATAGTAGATCAGCCAGGACTTGCTCCTTTTCAATCTTAAACATATTTTAGGCAAAGTAAAAGGTTTTCCAAGACCTCAAAGAGAGCTTGCTATAGGGCTGTCATTGTGTAGTGTAATAGTAACTAAAAAATAAGTAGTTGATAGTCAGGACGGTAACTGACAAATTTGACCTATGATTTACCAGAGCTTGCTATAGGGCTGCCATTGTGTAGTGTAATAGTAACTAAAAAAATAAGTAGTTGATAGTCAGGATGGTAACTGACAAATTTGACCTATGATTTACATGGGAAGAAGGCTAGAAGTTATTCCAATTTACGTTTCAAAAAGTGAGAAAAAGTTTTACCTTTAGAGGTCGGATAGCTTCCCTCAAAAAGTGAGAAGAAGTTTTACCTTTAGAGGTCGGATAGCTTCACAGAACTTTGTCCACCAGCTTTTCTCAATAGACTCCAGATGCCTCTCTCTTCTTCGAAGTGTCCTTAGTCTCTCTTCTAGTTGCTGAACAGTCCGTCTATCCCTTGATGACAGAGGCCGACCATCTCTGCACTGGTTACCAAAAAATAGCACAAGAGATCAAGAGACACGGAATCGAGAAAACAGACTTGACATCTAGTTTAATGAGTTACAAAAAACTAACAACCTTGTAGTACATAATTCACACTGTTTCTATACATAGTAAGAAAATGAAGTGCAAAAATCACAAGCTGCAACAAGGGAAATTCCTATCAGGTGGTAGAAAACACTCTTCACAACGAGGATGTTCAAAAATTCTAACAGGGTGGGCAGTCTCTACTGTTAGAAACACTTAAAATGCCCAGATGTGATCTTAAGAGAATCATAGTGTGGTTTTGCTTGGAAGGGACCTTAGGAAAGGACCTTCCAACCCCCCCTGTCATGGGCAGGGACACTAGGAAAGGACCTTCCAACCCCCCCTGCCATGGGCAGGGACACCTCCCACTAGCCCAGGTTGCTCAAAGCCTCATCCAGCCTGGCCTTGAACCCCTCCAGGGATGGGGCGTCCACAGCTTCTCTGGGCAACCTGTTCCAGTGCCTCACCACCCACACAGGAAAAAATTTCTTCCTAGTATCTCATCTAAATCTGCCCTCTTTCATCTTAAAACCATTAACCCTCCTTCCATCATTACAGTCCTTGATAATGAGTGCCCCTCCATTTCCCCTGTAGACCCCCTTTCAGCACTGGAAGCTGCTATAAGGTCTCTCCGGAGCCTTCTCTTCTCCAGGGCAAACAACCCCAACTCTCTCAGCCTGTCCTCATACGGGAGGTGCTCCAGCCCTCTGACCATCATTGCGGCCCTCCTCTGGACTTGCTTCAACAGGTCCATGTCCTTCCTGTGCTGAGGACTCCAGAGCTCAATGCAGTATTCCAGCTGCGGTCTTACATGAGCAGAGTAGAGGAGAATCACCTCCCTCGACCTGCCCGTCATGCTTCTTTTGATGGGGCAAAGGATATGGTTGGATTTCTGGGCTGCAAGTGCACATTGCTGGGTTGTGTTAAGCTTCTCATCAACCTACACCCCCAAGCCCTTCTCTTCAGGGCTGCTCTCTGACCTAACCTGAAAGGGGTCCTTGCTTTGTGTAGAAGATGAAACTTGATGACTTTCAGAGGTCCCTTCCAATCAAATTCCATGATTAAGCCAATACATTAAGCTTGGCATCTGTACTTTCTTTCCAGCATTCCACTACAGATACTCAGGTATGTTTCTTGTATTTGTAAGAGCAAGATGACTTGCTGCTCCAGAAATTAACCTTACAGACATACAAACAAGAGGCACCATTACCCCAAGAATTAGCTGAGTGTACCAGGTAATTGTTTATGTTAAAGGATATACTTTAATACTGAGCCTCTGCACAAACAATTTGAATTCTAAGACTACTTTGGAGGTTTCAGTATGCAACAAGATTTCTAGAACACTGAAGCTGCCCACACTGTAGAAGTAGCCAAGTATCAAGGGAAAACTGCTGGAACTGTTTCAGCACTGCAGAGGTCTATAATAGAGCACACAACAGCACAGATGGACTGCCAGGACAAAAGTGATGCATCTTAATGCCCCTTCCCTTCACTCAGCTGGGAAAACACTGGTCATACTATTATCTGAAATGGACTGGGAAAGTGGGGGGAGATTATCCCTAGCATCTTGAATGTAAAGGAGAAATCTTATCTTCCTTCAGCTTGCACTCCTAGGTTGTTAGAAGTGTCCTGCTTACATTAGGCACAGCATTTAAGTGAGTTGCAAAGCCATCATGGGTTGACAAATGGTGTTGAAATCCTAAGGATATTTAGGATT
>NW_010101762.1:0-231 GCF_000699245.1 Pterocles gutturalis
CGCCGTCTGCTCCCCTGTGAACAAAGACGGCTCTGAGCCTCCCCTGCCTCTTGGCACATTACAAGAGAGCTCTTCTCTCCACCAGCAAAAGCCCTTTCGAAGCCTGGGGGGACTGCAACCCCCTTTGCTGCCCTCCGCCAGCCCTGTCCTGGCACCTGCCTGCCCTTTCCTGGGGTGATGCGGGGTCCAGCTGAGGAGGGGACTCCGGTGGGCTTGTCCCCTCCCGTGCCT
>NW_010101763.1:0-45272 GCF_000699245.1 Pterocles gutturalis
CGGCGGTGGCGTGGCTGTCACCGCTCCGGGCCTCGAACCTGGCTGCAGAAGCCCGAGAAGACCTTAGCCACGCTCGTCTCTCCTTAGTGGAAAACTTGGTGTGGTTTGGGCTCTGGAGGCTCAAGATGAAAAATATAAATTTGGGTATTTGTTGGGCTTAGCTGGGCAGAATTGGCAAGTTGCAGTATGCTAGCGCTGCCAGAGGTGTTGTAAGCTGTCGTACTTCTTAGTGGAGTATGTGTGGTGTTAATCAGGGAGATAAACCAGTTTGTCTTCGGTTTGGTTTCAGGATTGAGTTTAGCTGAGGTTGAGGGTTGTGCAGCTTGGTTCCAGAACAGCAGGACTTCAGAGCCCTGGCTGTGCTTTAGTTTGAAGTGGAAACGAATACTTTTAGCTTTGCATTGTAGTTCAGAATGATGATTTATGTTCATTCTTATACTGTGAAGATATAATCTGCCTCTGACTTGTTAGTGCCTGGTTGTTCGTTTTTTTTTTCTGATCTTTTGTTTTTCAACCAGTCTACTTTTTCAATTTTCTGGCAATATCTTTAACATTATTTTTAACTAAAACATAATAAGCATAAGTCATCATGACTCTTTCTGAATGCTTTTGATGTGCTTCCTTGTATACAGTTAGGTTTTTTTCCCCCTGAAAGGTAAGTAGTTTGTTGATAGGGAATTATTGCATAACTTTTCATTAGTATTGTTATATTTAGAATTCACTGTCACACCAGTTCTGCTTTTGTTAAAAGTTACTAATTCTCATTATAAAATCCCAACAAATAGAAAGCAAGTTCTAACAGATAATCTTTCATGTCCCATTAAAAACATTGACTAATGGCTATATTTGACTTTAACTTAACTGGGTTATCTTAAATTTGAAACTGCCTGTCTTAAACACTAAAGGTAGAACTTCAGTCAGCCTGTGCTGGTGACTCATCCTACTGAGAGTGAGGAGCTACTGTACTAGGTACAGCAAAGATGAAGCAAGTCATGTCCTCTGCTCTTACCTTTAGACTATTTTGATAGACTTCTAGGAAATAGAGTCAATACAGTGTCAACTGTAAAACACTGTCTGTAGTTTGCGTTTAGTTAATGAATAGTGCTCTGTTTTAGTGAAGTTTTATGTGAAAGTGCTTTAATTGACGTTCATTCTTTTTGCAAGAGAGAATAATTACAAATAGCACATTCAGTGAATAGGACGTACAAAACTTTCAGTGTGGCATTTTTCTTGTTTTCTCCCAGTTTCTTAAAATGGAATGCTTGTTGCTTTTGCTATATTAGTAGAAATCTTCTGTAAAGGATAAGTTTCCCCAGCGTTTAACTAAAACTTTTAAAATAGGCAACTTCAGAACTTTTAACGTATGTTTTGCTTTCTGAGTACTTGTGCTAGTGCCTCTAACGTTGTATTATGTATATGTGTACATATAACATCATCTTTATAAACATTTTTTTTTACCTTGCCTATATAATATATAAATAATTATGTGTATGTTTGCACACTCATTTAACTTTGACAAAGCTGGAAAACTATATTTGTATTGGGGCAGATGTACAGTGCAAAACTGAAGATACTCTTTCATAAATAATGTATACAGAATCTTTGGGTACTGTATGTGTGCGTCTTGGTGTTTTAAAGTTGCACGTGACTAAGTTTCGAACCAGCAACTCATTTATCTTAATGCTGACCTGTCCTTTCAGTGTTCTCTCTGTATCTGTGTTTAAAAGTTAGGTTCATGAGTGGACAGAACATAACAGAGAAAGACTTGGATTAAAGAGTTAGCTATATTTGGGATTTTCAGTAATCTTACTAAGAATATTTCTTTGTTCATACTCCCTCCGGCCCCAGCGTTCTGTATATAAACATCCTCTGAAAACTCACCATACCAAAGCCAATAGTTAAAACTTTATATTAGTTTTTGTAATAAAAGTGTCTTAGCACTTAAAGAACAAAACTGAAAGGACTAGGCTAGAATTTCAGTTAAACTTTAGCATGTTACCTTCTGCAGAATAGCTTAGCTCACAAGTTAGTTTCTTTGATTAGTAAAGTGAAAAACTGTAACGCTTCAGGTGAGCCATACCTAAGGAAGATAAAATTTAAAATCACACTCCTTTATCATTCAAGTGTTTTTTAAAGCATAGATGAGACAATGTACAGTCTAGTGTGTCATGCATGCAAATGAAATTAAAATGACAGACTTTTTTTAAATCTGAATTCTTAAAACGCCAATTAATGTTGTTTTTAACTTGTATTTTAGAAACCTAGCATTGAAATATTCAAGAAGTGAATGCCTCTGGATTTTGGAACAAAATTGGTATGTATAATGAGCCTTCAAAAGGCTCATCACCGAACATTTGCACTTTTGTTGTTAGGGAAGTGTTTCTGTTTCCTGTGGTTTTATTCCTGCGGAAAGGAAGTAGGGAACACATAATAGTCAATATGACGCATAATAGTCAATGTGTATTTGTTAAAAGCAACTTGTTGATTCAACCCTTTTCCTTCCATGAAAAGCTTTATACCTAGGAGGACATTAAATAGGTGCTCTGTTTTAATGTTAAAAACATAAAACTTCTCATGCAGCTCTTGCAAATAAGCAGAATTGAGAATAAAATACCACAGAGTAGTTCAAAAGATGCTGAATGGCTATGCCTGGAGTAACTGTTATTAATATCTTGTCAAAGCAGACCTTTGTTTAAAAATCCTTCCATGTGAGTCATATCTGAATCTTGTGCTGTTTAGTATTAGTGATCTGGCTGAAAGGACAAAGAAAGAATGGCGTTGAGCAGGGAAGGGTTGCCAGTGTGTAGACTCTGATGAATATTTTGAGGGAACATTTCTGGAAAAAAGAGATGGTTTTTATAGGAGTAAATGGAAGTTATTGCATCCAGGCAGGAATAATTTGCTATACAAATACAGTTTAGAGAGCAGTAGTTCTCTAGAAGGGAATTTAGAAGTTGTACTAATAGAGAAGTTGTGTCAACAGTAGATGTCTGCTCAGGAAGGGCTAACAAAATGACACATTTTGGATGGTATGAAAAGATGTATCATCTTCCACTGTATTGCGAAGTAATAATAACTCAGCTAAAATACTGTATGCAGTTTTGGGAATTGCACTTCATTAAAAAAAACCAAAAAGTGGGCTACTGGGAAAGGACCCAGAGGGTGGCACTGTGGGAAGCACCAAGAACCTAACTTGCAGAGTAATATTAAGATGTTGGTGCAAAGATGAAGGGAGATGTTTCTTTTCCAAGTCCAGAGTGGACAAACATAACAGGCTTTGGTAGTCAAAAGTGAAGATCTAGATGAAAATCATTAGATAATGCGAATTCCTAACTGCATCAAAGCATGGCTGCAAGGGTTGTGAAGTTTCCTTCGTAACTATTTTCTGGGACAAGCTTGGCTAAATTAAATGTAATGAGAAGCAGCAGTGAATGATGCTGTACTTGGCAAAGGGTTGAAGTAAATGGCCTGTTAAGGTCCTTTTTAGCTTAGTGACATCCAGTTCACAGTTAAGATCAGTTTTTAGACAAGAAAATCATCACTTCTAGCATTTAAATATTTTAGCATATATTTAGATTACTTCTAGGAGAAAAGATTGTCTGCTGAACTCTTGAGGGCTGGTGGCCAAGTAGGCAAAGCTGAAACAATCCACCACATGTACTTTTACTTACTGTAATTGTTGCTTCCATATAATGTACAACTTGTGGAAGTGATACTTTTTTTTTTTTTTTTTTGCTGATAACTCCCTCATACTTACTTACGCTTATCTGCTTTTAAATGTAAAATATCGTTTCATCTCATGACACCATTTGTAGTGTTTCTGAATATTTAAGGAGCTTGCTTTATACAATAAATATGTCTTTTGACCGCTGTGTGCATGCTGGTTTTGGGAGAAAAGGACTTTTGAGCAAAGAGACAAAGAAGTGTTTCCTTGTGGGTTAGACCAGAGATTCTGTATGTTGTCAGCATTTGTGATACTTCTTCGTTACATCTTAAAAATAAGCAAACAAACTGTGGCTACTCTTGACTTGCTTATGTCCTGCAGTTTTTTTCAGAAAGCGTTTTCTGCATTTCTCCTCGCCTGCTAACCTTCAAGCTCAGTGTACGTTCCCCATGATGTCTGTCGTTGCACTGTTGCACACTGAGAGTTATGGCTCATGATTCATAAATGAGTCGTTCTTCAAGGCATTGTAAGTGTTGTAGCTTTTGTGGATAGGAAAGTCTCATCCCCTCATTACATCTCTGAAATCAGAGCAGCAACCTAGTATTTTTCCATGAACCTGCTAGTAGTCTTCGATGGATGAAATATTCTCTTTGTTAAAATCAGCTTTGAACTTGATTAAAAGAACCTTTGCAGAACTACACCAAATACAACTGCCAGCTTTGTTTAACTCCTGCATTTTTCTGTCTTCTCTCCTGTTTATAGCTTAGCAGTGGCCCTGGCTGCTCGAATGGGACAGATTTGGCATGTCGCAAAGCTGAAACACGAGAGGAATATTTATTTCAGAAATTGATAATTTAATAATCTTTTATTTTCTTATTTCCAAAGATAATATTTTTTCTTGATGATATTTATGAGGATGCATTAGTTCCTCTTCTTTTACTAATTCTTAGGGTTAGAATTAAGCTCCTGATTTTTTGGAGTGTAAAACTTCCTGTGCCTGCTATTGCTTTAAATTTGCAGATAGACATGTCAGTTCTACACGTGCAAATTACATCTGCGCTGTATGCAAGGTGAACCAGATCACTTCAGAGAGAAGTTGGGTTCACCATAACTGTGTAGCAGAAATGGCCAGCAAAGGTAGATGTCTGTGTAGACCTTACATGGAAATATGGTAGTCCAGCCCAAGTAGAAATGGGACTGGCCATGTCTGTGTGGACAAATAAACTTAGAAAGGTGAGCTAGCAGTAATTTATATGAAGAAATGGTGAAGATTGGGGTTGTTTACAAGATTAACAAAGTGGTTGACAGGGAATCAAAAACTCTTTAATGTATTTGGGACTTGAGGGAGAGCAGAGCTACTAGTTTTGAAGTGTAGCATCCTTAGGGCATTTTTAAGTCTAAATTCAGAAAATGAACTGTTAGCTTGCAAGTTTTCCTCATTCTTCTGGAATCAAATGCTTCCTGTGCTCCAAAGAAAAGCAGCCTGTGCTTCTCCCTTGTCTTTGAAATGCAGTGTGTGGAAGATGTCAGGATGGGTCTAACTGATGGTCTTTACCTCTGTCAGAAATGTTTTCATATAGATGAAGGAATGCAAGCCAGGGAGAGAAAAAAAAAAAAAGTGGTTTTCCCAATATGGTGTGTTCTGTTTTAGTAAAAAGCTGCACTAGTAAAAATACTCTCATTGGTAATATAACTAGAGTAGCAACTGTTGAAAACACTGGTAGAGTAGAGAAGCTCAGCTAAAGAAGCCCTCCTGCCCCAGGTGATGCTATACCAGTATCACATTTTACACCAGCTGGAACTAGAACACTCCTAGGTTGGTTACCTGAACAGTGTGACTTAAGACTGATAGAAAAAAAGATGGTAGAGAGAAGAGTTGCAAAAGTCTCTTGATGTCTTTTCCTTGCATTAAAAATTGCCTTTATCCTCTAGGGGACTTGAAAGTATTATTTTTAATTCAAAACCAAAGAAATATATAATGCAGTTAATGAGGTGACTTGTTCTGGTCTGTCTCCCACACTCATCATTTGTCTTTTTTGGTTAGGTGGTTCTGTATTGTGCAAGAATCTACTTAAGTTTGGGAGTTTTTTTACATCCCTAGAACATGAAAGCAGACACCTGCAGTTCGTTTATTTCAAATTTTCCTACAAAATAAGATATTAAAACATCATTTTTCAGGGGTTAAGGAAAGAGGATTTGAGAATTTTGAACTGTAGATCACGCAGCATTTTGGATAATGCCATGTTGAGTGCTTATTAAATGGGAGTGTTTTCCTATACTTTTTCACAGCCTAACTGGATGCAAATAAGAGGATCTGTGTTCTCTTTTAATGTTAACCTACCTGTAGGTCTCTGACAGGTTGTCCTAGGCGACTTAATCTTGGAAGCAAGAACATTACAGGGAAAGGTAGTATTTGAAGAAATAGGTGCAGGAATCGGAACTGTGAACTGGTATGGCAGACTGGAGTATGATTTTAGCTAGTCCTGGACTCCTAGTGGCCACATCCATCTCTGCTGAAGCCTGGGCTTGCAAGAGGATGTTTGGTGTTTCACTGTCTTGACACCAGCATTGTGCTCCTGCTTGGGGAAGCTGCTGCTCTATCTCAGTATTAAACCTGTGGAATTCAGGTTCAAATAAGCACTAAAATAGAAATATTTTATTCCCTCCTTTTCTTTGCTGCCTTTTCCTTTTAATTAAAAAACTTGTTAATGCAACTTCAATCACATGCTGTGCTTCTGAATATTTGGAAAATAATTGCGTAGGGAACTAAATGCTAGTCTTGGCACATCTGTGATTGATCTTCCCAGGAAATATTTTTTTTTAATCTGTAGGTGTTTTCTTCCTTTAGAACAGTTCTCTATAGTATCATAATTATCAGTGGTCTTGAAATCAAAGCCTAAAAATAGTTTTCATTTTCCTTCATACTATGGAGAGGTTAATCACCTTGAACACATTTAGAGTGGGGTTTTTTTCAGTTTAAAAATTATTTCTAGAGACAAATTAAATATCTAATGTGTTAGATGGAATCTAGGATATCCTCATTGCAGCATGTAGCAGGAGAAGAGATGTATTGAAATAAATTTGCTTGTTAAGCTAGAGGTTGAGAATGTAAAATCTTAATTTCTAGTCTAAAAATCAGTATCTTCTGCTAAGCTGCTAAGTTTGCATAACTTAATTTAGAGTCTTAGCAGGCTAGGTGAAAGCCTTTCAACTGTAAACTCTTAATTGTTGCTGTAGCTAATCTGGAAAGATGCTTCATGCAGGTATGGGAAACTCTTTGTAAAATATATCAACAAACAGATGCCTTATTTCTTGTTCCACATTTCCCTGTTTGTTAGAGGATAAGCACATGTGCGTACATCTCAGGCTTGTTTGTGTTAGGGAGATTACTATATGATTAAACACCCATTCTAATCTTCTCTTTCATTTTTCTAGTGAGTTTATATGGAAGAAATGCTGTGGCTGTTCTCAGACTCTCTTACAAACTGATTTCAGTGTAAGTAGTTGCTTGATCAGTATTGTCAGACACATGGTGTGCTGGACATAGGTCTGTGTACTTAATGAAAATAAAAATAAATCATACATCTTTAAGTTTTCCTTAATGTTTCTCAAAGAGCTTTTATCTGTTCAGGTTTTATGTGCTAGGTGCTCAGGCTTCTTAGTCACTCATCCATGGTTCAAGCTTACACATGCTTCAATGACTGCCTTTTTTTTTTTTTTTTTAAACACAACATGGAGAGACTATTCACAGGAGAACCAGTCACATGAGTTGTTGAGAATTTTCCTATACCATATGTATTTCTACCAATTTAATTCTGATGTGTTTATTTTCCTCAGGTTTCAGTGTTGCATCATCTTGTGTTGAATAACAGAAGTTCTACTGTTCATTGATCAATGTGACAGTCTTTAGGAGTTTACGAGATGAGCCAAACTCGTGGGAAATATGACTTCTGTATTGGTCTGGTGTTGGCTATGAGCTCCAGCATTTTCATCGGAGGAAGTTTCATCCTGAAGAAGAAAGGCCTTCTCCGGTTAGCTAGGAAAGGCTCCATGAGGGCAGGTAAATACATGTTTAAGAAATTTGCTGATATTTAAGTTTTGCTGTTTAATGGAAGATCACTAAACTTATGATCTTGTTTTGACTTTGTTTGTTACAGGTATATGAAAGCTAAAATATATAGTGGCTGTGTTTTTCTTCTTGTGTCAGATATACTTTGTATGTTTAATTTGCATGTAATGCCCTCTAGGGACACTTGTTGAAGATTCCTTCGCATGTCAGTTAAGTCTGAATTGTACATGCAAGTTGAAGCTGGAAACAGAACTCTTAACTACATTTATGCTCCTAAATGAGTGAATTTAGGAGAACGCTAACTGCATTTGAGTGTTGGGAGATTGTTTTAGAAAACTAAAAGTCACATGTAATAATTGTGTGTAATGAGTAGTGTCCCTCAAGGGTTCATACTGGGACCAGTACTGTTTAATATTTTCATCAGCAACATGGACAGTGGCGTTGAGTGCACCCTCAGGAAGCTTGTGAATGCCACCTCATGCACTAGGGGGAAGGGATGCCATCCAGAGAGGCCTTGACAGGCTGGAAGAGTAGGCCCATACAAACGTCATGAAATTCAACAAGGCCAAGTGCAAGGACCTGCACATGGGTCAGGGCAATCCCCAGTATCAGTACAGACTGGGGGATGAATGGATTGAAAGCACCCCTGTGGAGATGGACGTCAGGGTACTGGTGGATGAAAAGCTAGACATGAGCTGGCAATGTGCGCTCGCAGCCCAGAAAGCCAACTGTATCCTGGGCTGCATCAAAAGAAGCGTGATCAGTAGGTCAAAGGAGGTGATTCTCCCCATCTCATGAGACCCCACCTGGAGTACTGCATCCAGCTCTGGAGTTCTCAGCACAGGAAAGACATGGACCTTGTAGAGCAGGTTCAGAGGAGGGCCACAAAAATGATCAGAGGGCTGGAGCACCTCCCATATGAAGAAACGCTGAGAGAGTTGGGGTTATTCAGCCTGTAGAAGAAGAGGCTCTGGGGAGACTTTATTGTAGCCTTTCAATACATAAAGGGGGCTTGAAAGAAAGAGAGAGAGAGAGAGACTTTTTACCAGACTTTGTAGTGACAGGACAAGGGGCAATGGTTTTAAACTGAAGGGGGATAAATTTAGATAGGAAGGTTGCAGCATCCTCAGATGACTCAGAGGGTTGAATCTGAATATTTTTAATTCAGTACCTGTCATCTCTGCTTTGAAAAGGTAGTTGATCTCAAGATAACATAATTCATGCTCCCTAGTTTGGAATGGGAAAGTGTGACTGCATTTCAAACGTTTGTACATGTAATCAACACATAAGCCACACATGATTTCCACAAAGTAGCATTCTTGTAAGAGACACACAAATTGCCTTTTCATGTCATTACAATGAGTTGAAAGAATTGTCTTTTGGGTAATGCATATACGGTCATCAGTGCCATTTCTAATGCAAAAGAAATAACTGTTTTTCAAAGTAGTCTGTAGGAAGCATATGCACATCAGAAATTTGAAGACTTTCTTTCAACCCTTCTGACTATAAAGCCTAAGTATCAAAAGGTTGCCAGTGTTTTTAATGGCATGGGCTGCAAAAATTATTTTAGTGATGTTGTCAGTGATGGGACTTACTGTTTGTCAATGTCTGTTTTTAATTGAGTAACAAACGTTCTTTCAATTTTAGGTCAAGGTGGTCATGCATACCTTAAGGAGTGGCTGTGGTGGGCTGGACTTCTTTCAAGTAAGTATCAAAAATATAATCTGCTTTACATAATTTCGTTAAATGCCTATGCCACAGGTGGCAGCAATGGTTACAAAAAACAAGCAAGGTGGGGATTCTAACAATGGATGGTAATGCTCTCTGGTGATTTGATGAGTACAGCTCTAATGATTTTCATATAACATCTCTCACACCGGAAGTTCTTCCATTAACTTTTGTTTTCCTCTTTGGGCAGTGGAACTAGGCAGGAACTTTTTTCCTATGTCTCCTTACTAGCATATGTATTCTGGTTTTTGCCTTAACAGAGAAGTGCTTAGATATACAAGATTCTTTACAGGGAAGCATATTTTGGGATGATGTATATTTTCTGAACATTTTTTTTTCATTGCTTAAATTCTTGACTGGCTCGCAAGTGTTCAGGTAAGTATGGCTTAATGTATGCCTTGCTCTATAGCCTGCTATTGCAGATTTCTCCATGCAGAGGTTCATGACTCAAGTTGTCAGGCTGGAGAATTACAACATAGATGCTAAAATAAAACACCTTCTAATTTGGCTGAATTAATTTTAATACCTCTTGTAGTCCCCCAGCCTGTTTTTAAAATACAATAGCAGGGGAGGGTGGGGTGTGTTCTGCTACTGCTGTTAGCTGAACGCTATAATTGGAATTTTCCATTGTTCCCTTACCGCATGTTTGTGTCTACAACACTTGCACTGATTCACCCGTTTGTTGTGTACGACAGCCTGACTCCTTTTCTTCTTACTGTTATTACTCTGCAGTGGGAGCTGGCGAAGTAGCTAACTTTGCTGCCTATGCTTTTGCACCAGCTACGTTAGTGACTCCTTTAGGAGCTCTCAGTGTTCTTGTAAGGTAAGAAACACTAACAGAAAGCCATGTGATTTCAGAGAGAGAAGTAAGATACATATTTAGAAATATGTCACTGAAATATGCTGTAATAAATGTGTGTTGTTCTTAACAATAAATAAAGAGTGCTTATAAACATCAGGAGTAACTTCTAAGTTTCTCCAAATATGAAGTCACGATGCTATAAAAGGGTTCAGGCAATGCATTTACACCTCAGTCTGTGAAAAGCTATCGTGTGCATTTCAAAAACTTGTTGTATACAACAAAGTAGTATTTTCATTCCTAAGTAGAGCTAAGAGTTTTGTCTTTTGAAAATTATTTGTAAGAGTGCTTAGACACAGAGTTTTTTGGGAGGCAGCATTAAAAAACGGGTTCTGGGGAGAGATGCCAAATATTAACAGGTATCTCTGTCCATAGCAAGTATCTCAAGATAGAAAATAAACTGTGTAGCTATTTTCAAGCTGTACTTTGTGTATGCAAGTGACCTGTGCAGTCAAATCAACCTGTAAATTGATGAGCAGATGAATGAGTTATTACTAATTCCATCTTTGCTGGTGCATGTTTCTTTCTTCTTAGTGCCATTCTGTCATCCTTCTTTTTAAATGAAAAACTTAATCTACATGGAAAAATAGGGTGTTTGCTAAGTATACTGGGATCAACTGTGATGGTAATTCATGCTCCACAAGAGGAGGAAGTAGAAACTTTGAATGAAATGTCTCACAAACTAGGTGATCCAGGTAAGAAAAATGCTTGATATGTACACAGCCTGTCATTTTTTTAGTATAGTTTAATTACTGCTGCTTTCAAGCTCCAGGAAGATAGCCTGTGTCTGCTCCATGTTGTCAAAATGAAGTAGATATTTGAGTTCTGTGACGTAGTTCCACAGGGAGCTCTGCATGATGCCAGTGAACTTGTCTGGCCTTGAATAAAGTGTCTTGATGTGAACCACTGAGATGACAGTTTAAACAAATGCAGCAGCACAGTTGGATGAACACAGTTTCCATATTTTTTAATTGAAGTGTGTCAGTCTTTAAGCACAACTTTAAGCTATCCTTAAAATGAAAAAGTAAGTACTGTAGCATCTGCTGAGAAATGTAATCCTGGAGACTATCTCCTATGCTTATGTGGAAGATGAGGCACTCACAAATACACATCTGCAAAGATACTATGTATGCAAAGACACTTCCCTCAGTCAGTCTGTGTGTGAGGGAATTTAGCAATCTAATCTGGTAATCATCTTGCTGATAGACCAGCAAAGGTAATGAACATGCCCGAGTTTCATTCTTTGTTTTAGCTAGGTCATTCTGAAATTATTTTAACTTTGATGTTGGAGGAGTAATGTGAAATATCCTGAACTCTTTTATTTAAGCTGAGCTGATCACATTGTTAATGAGTGTTTTCTCAGTACCTCTAAGATGCTTCTGATAGTGTACATAAATAACAAGATTATTCTTTTCCCCTCCCAACCACAGGTTTTGTGGTCTTTGCAACTCTTGTTGTCATTGTGTCTTTAATTCTAATATTTGTGGTGGGACCTCGCCATGGACAGACCAACATTCTCGTGTACATAACAATTTGTTCTGTAATTGGAGCATTATCAGTCTCCTGCGTAAAAGGTTTGGGTATCGCTGTAAAGGAACTTTTTGCAGGAAAACCAGTGCTGGAACATCCCTTGTTTTGGATTCTGCTGCTAAGTCTTGTTGTCTGTGTGAGCACGCAGATCAACTATTTGAATAGAGCGCTGGATATATTCAACACTTCGATAGTGACTCCAATATATTATGTAATCTTTACAACATCTGTTTTAACTTGTTCTGCCATCCTTTTCAAGGAATGGCAACACATGGCGGCTGATGACATTATTGGCACCTTTAGTGGCTTCCTGACTATTATTGTGGGGATCTTTTTATTGCATGCCTTCAAAGATGTTAATTTCACCCTCGCAAATCTGCCCCTCTCCTTGCGGAAAGATGACAGAGCAGCAAATGGTGCTTTGCTGAGCACATATGACTGCTGTAATCATGATGAAGAAAGTTCTGCCTGTCTAGGTGAAATACAACCCACTGAGATTCTCTCAGCCAGGAGAAATGGAAGTCTGTCAGCCTTCTGAAAATATCTATATGTTACTTAAAAAAAGAACAATTCTGTAAGTCTGGAATTTTTTTTCTGCTGTGAAGTGTCTGAGCTTGTCTGGAAAAATCATGTACTTTTAACGGTATGTGTAGACAATCGTTAATTTTTAAGTTTGATTAGTTTGGATAAAGAACACTGAAGGGGTTTTTATTTGCCTTATTTTTACTTCAAAAAATACTAAAATGACCTCAGACCACAGTTGTTTTTGTTGCGTAAGTTACGTGTAAATACTTTTGTTTCATTCTTCTGTTTTAAGATGTATTGCACTAATTACAATTTTATCAAAAATAAATCACTTTATTTCTGCATTGGTGGTAAAAAGATTGCAGTGAACCTGAATCCTTTGTGCCTGCGCCCTGGCTGAACACTGAGTGACTGTAGACATACTGAAACAGGAGCTGCAGTAAGTTGTGTAAAAGAGGAAAGGGAAGGCTACAACCAAGCAAGACTAAACCTTTGAAAATACTGCTTAACTAAAGCTGTATGCTAAACTTGCAGGATTTGCATCAGAAAAACTCCACCCTTACCAAATCAGAGTAACTGGCTGGGAGCAACATGACAGCAGCAGCTTCTGCTGTGCTTGGATAGGTAAGGTGGTAGCTCCTGCTGTGCCAGCTTATGCAGGAGGAAGGATTTGAGTCATGCAGGAGGGAGGATTTGAGTCAGCCAAAAAACCTACTTCTTCTTCTGTAAAAGAGGTCAGGTTGTCTTTGCTGCATCATGCTGTCCTGGCTTGGTAGAGCTGCTCTGTGTTTTTAATGTTACAGCTTGACCTCACAGAATTGCAGTTTTGTTTGCAGTAACACAGTTACTGGCTGGGAATCTGTAAGTTTTTAAAATAGGGTAAAAAAAAAAAGTGGAACATAATGTGATTGTTTACAAAAGGGGTGGGGAAAGCAGGTGGTTTTAAGTTCATAAAGGCAGAAAATAAAAATTAGTGATACAATTTTTACAACAACATTTTTACTGTAGCTATGAAGTGTAGAAATTATTTTGTACAGAGGCAGCTAGTCACTGCTGTATTTTGTCAGTTTTTATGCTTACTGTTAAAAGAGTATAATTTATTACCAGGAAAAAAAAACAAAAACAAAAAAACCCAAAAAAACCAGCTCCCACTTGCAAAACTAACTCTGCTGCTTTCCTCTGGTACATGTCATACGTGCTGGGAGGGGAAAGGTGTCAAGCAAGAAAAAGCTTCTTTAAATTCTGGTTAAAGAATGGGGTTTGAACTTCTACCTAATTTTAAGGGACATCATGTCAGCACCGCCCAGTTATGGAAACAACTGCTTACGCAACAGGGATCAGCAGGGATGAAGTCAAACAGCCGAGGAGTTGCTGAACCCCTGACTGCCTCACTTAGTCCCAGCCTAACCAAAGAGTGGGTTATACTTTCATACAGCGACGGGCACTCATTTCATTATCTTGTGCACTTTGTTCTCCAGAGCCACTGTTTTTGATGAGAGAGAATTTGAAATGAAAAACAGTTGCACCTTTTGTGCACCTTGCTGTGTTTTTCCTTTTAGGTAGGAGAAGCAGTAGTTATAGCAGGTGAAGAGGTTTTAAATCCTGTAAAGTCTAGTATCCTGTTGAAAATAAAAAACAGTAAGCTACCTTTGAAAATGCAAAACAAACATCTCAGAGGACTGACCATCTGAATTCTTTTAAACCTATGCTATCTAAAGGGGAAAAAAATAAAAGTCTGTATTAACACCCGTAGTTTTAAGATGTTAGAGACCAGTTCTCTTACTGCTGCCAGTTAACCGGTAAGAAGTAGAATTTACTTCACACTATGATTAGATAATTTTAAATATTTCTTAAACATAAAAACCAGGCTTTATTAATTAACTATTTCTGTACCACAGTGCAAAGCTGAAGTCACAGGTGTGTGAGACATCCCTAAACCAATTATTATCTCAGCAAATTAAGAAGCTTGTTAATTTCCTTAATTGAAACCTGAAGCATATGGAAATGTTTGGTTGGCTAGAAGTCTTCCTCATACAGTGCTGTTAAGAACTAAAAATAAATGTTTCTTAAAGAAAACTGTGTTGAGCACCTTGTCAAATAAATCCTGCAATGAGCTGGGGTAACAAAGCACAACTGTTTCCTTCTTCAGTCTCCCCCACAGCTTGGGAAAACCTGTGGTAGTGGAAATTTGCTTATAGATTGGCAAATCTCTGTCCTCTATTTTGCTGAGGAATTTAATCTCATTTATTGTCTCTTCAAAATGGAGTTCCCTGCCACCCCAGTACCTGCGCTTTCCTCATCTCCTGAATACGTCCTCTGTCAGATGCTCATTTCTGCCTATTACTGGACTCAGTTCCGTTGCTGTGAAACATCAGAAAAGAGCTGAGCAGGAGAAAAGATGTGCTGTCGCCTAACTTTGAACTAGTAAGAGGAAAGGAAGAAAAACAGGTTTCAGAGAGATGTGTTCTTGGTTTCGTAGTATGGGTTAGAACCATTAAGCAAATAACATTTCCAGAATTCTGTGTCCTGGGTAAAATTGGGTGTAATTGTCCATCAGTGTCTGTTCCAGCCATCTTAACTCATGTTTGTTTTGGGTTGATCCTAACAGCCAGCTGCAAAGCTCCATTAGGATCCTGCAGTAAGCAAGAAGGAGGTACTAGCTTTTGACTGAACAGCTTGCTTTAAAATTCAAGTTTTACAGTTGCAAAGTTTTACAAAGAATTTTACTCATGCAGCGTTTGCATAATACAGTAAGTGTAATTAACCAAATACTTTCCATAAGTAAATTGTGATTAACATCATTAGAGTTTATGTACTGGGATAAATTACACCTTATCACTGTACTCAAGATTCTTGTAAACAAGAATTTCTTATCGCTTGTAAACATGTATTCTGGTACACAAGTATGCATCACCAACCAAAATATAAATTGTGTTAGAAGCTCTCATTAGGAAAAAGTAAACAGTTCCCATTCTAATCAATTAAACTACTGCCTTTTAAAAGGATCAGAATACTATCAGTCACCTCCATGTTAAATAACTTTGAAACAATCACCTTAATTAGCCTTCATTTCCATAATTACTGATCTCAGGCAATAATTTTGCAGAGTGGAAAAAATATTCAACTGACTAGAAAAATTATTCACAAAGCACCAGCAGAGTTGGTTGGTTGTTTTTTTAATAAAGGCTAATTAAGCAATTAATGCTCTAATACAATTATTTCTAAAAAATTTTTTCTACAGGTCCCAGTTTCTTATCCCCCACAGCTATTATTTTGATAGCTTCAGGGGGAAATTATGCCAGTCCAGTCTAAAATGGCCACCTCAGCGCAGGAGTGCAAAGAGATTTCAAAAATCTTTTACAGTTGCAGTTTTTAATCAAAGTGTATAAAATTTTAGTCTAGAAAAATAAGTATGGATTGTATACAGTTACTGTGCTTGGAGACTGAAGAGGAGAGTGCACCACCCAAATGGTACAGGCATACTGAAAAATGCAGATGAGAGTAGTCCTTAAAACTGTTGGTGTGGGTTTTGTTGGGTTTTTTCTCACACTTTTAGCCTACATGGGTGCAAAAAGTACTGTTAGGTGGGAAGTCTAGTTGCTGGCAAGGGACTGATGAATAGGTGGCTGGAAGCAGCGCACGTGTTCCACGGGTGTGCTCTCTCCATCGCCGGACTTCAAATACTTGTCCAAAATAGCAATTATTTCATCATTCAGAATCTGGAACTTGCGAATTCTCTCAACCATTTTCTTCAGAGGCTGCAAACATCAAAAAAACAGACACACAGGAATTACTTTGGAGATAAAAGGCCTTAGACACAAAAGCAGCAAATGCTGTTATCTCACCTCTCCCAGCAGTCTTACGAATGTTTCCCTTCCACTGCTAATGCAGTGAAAATCCAGGGTGCATTTTGGTTTTTGACAGTGCTGCTTTTTGCACAAAAAAGGGCAATTTACAGCAGCCTTGTCATAATCTAAATGCACGTATATGAGAGAAAGCCTTAAGAAAATCACATATAGCCAGGAAATCAGAATTTGCACCGACCAGTCATCAAACTCCAGCACTAATGTTGTAATCTTTTGTTCCTAAAACTCCTGTTGCCCTAATTTTTGACATCTCATTCTAAAAAGCAATTGCTACATCTATACTGCATCAGAGTACAAACAACTGATTTATTGTTGTCGTTCTTAACTACAGTGAGTACAGAACAGATGTGTTCAACTCACCACATTCTTTATAACCTCGTCTTTGCCATCATGCTTTTGGACTTTCAACAGGTGGTAGCAGAAATCCAGCACATCAAAGCGACGCTGCTGTCCCAAAAGCACGATGATCATACAGCCAGCCCAGTGCAAACCATCTCCAAAGCACTGCCTGCAACAGGGAACACACCACATAAAGCATCTTCAGAAACATATCCACAGAAAATGTTTAGTAATCAGCCATTATACTGAACTACATATATATCACTCTAGAAGATGTTAGACATTAATTTAGAAAATACTGCAAAATCTCTAGCAAATTAAGTTAATTTTCCAGGTACCACAAGTGATGCAAATAGATGCTCAACAAAAAACCAGACACACGCCCACCCAGTTCTACACAACATAGAGTTACTCCAAAAACATTTACTCCCATGAGGCTCCAGCAGCATTACATTTCATTTTCAAAGGAAACAACACTTTCAAAGAAAACAAAGTGGGAATTCAACACTGCTATGCTCCTTTGGGCTGCAGGCATGAAAGGAAGCAAATGTCCTATGCTGTTGCCTCCAACTGCTCAGTGAAAAGCACGTTACAGCTCCACAGTTTTTCAAAATGAGGATATTATAAAAATTAAAAAACCAAGAACTACAGTTCCTGGTTAACTCATGTTAATCACGTTAACTTCCAAGTGCTCCTTCTTGCTATTGATTCAGAGAAGAAAATACTTGTTAGAAATATGTGCACTGATGTTCAGCTATTTTATTCAAGTTCAGTGTCCGTAGGGGTCTGTCTACTATTCAGAGATGCGTGCTAGGGCCTGTTTGTCATGGGGTCATTCATACAGTGGCAATACTTAAAATAGAGGGTTATTTTTGTTAAAGATACAATAATATCTGTGTTCATGGATTATGAGCCCCTCCCAGCGATCGCATCACTTTCCCCTGTTCTTGCGCTAAGCTCTTGCAGACAAACCCCTCCATTCTAAGGCTTCACGCCCCCCTCCCAGCCACAGGCAGGACAAGCAAAGCGCTGTTGCCCGCAGGTGGGCTGCTGGCAGCTGTCAGTACATACTCCACAGTGAACTCGTGCGTTCCCACGGGGATGCAATAGACGAACTGCATGGCGCTCCAAAGACGATGGAATTCCACACACTCGTCCACGTGCATCACCCCATTGCTGGGCAGGGGCCCGCGCCAGATGGGATCATCCAGGAAGGAGCGGATCCTCGTCAGGATAACCTCAAACATGGACAAGCCACAGCAGAGGCGTTCTTTGGTCAGCAAGTCCCCTTCCCTCGCGATTGCTATTTGCTAAGGGGGAGAGCAAGAAAGTGCAAAATCCTGGTAAAAGCCGCTTGACCACAAGACTTTATTTAAAAAAAAAAAAAACAAACCAAAAAAAAAAACCACCACGTCTCGGTTTCACTTGCTTTATTCTAGGAGAAATATCTCCTGACTTTAAGTGAGGTCAGAGGCTACTAACCTGGGGTTCAGTTCAGCATAAAAAGCATTCAGAGAAAATTGTAAAAGCCTCAAGTAGACAGGCTTGAAAGTGAGTAACACTAACTGCAGTAATGCTAATCCTGGACTAGTCCCAGGGAAGTTTAAAGAGTTCTTTGCCTGAATGAAGGCAGAAAGCAAAACCAGAGAGTTCGGTGCTCTGCTGCTAGTACAGGCAGTAGCTCCTGCCTGCGCTCTCCTGCAAATCCTCCCTTGGCTGCTCCTGTTAGAGATGGGAAAGCTCCAAAGACAGCACAGACAGGCTCAGACAAAATCCATCGGAGGCAATGCTGGTTAGGGCTTGTCCCAGCTTGTGCTGTCACATTGAGAGCTCTCTCCTCCTGCAGCAGCACCTACTGAACTGCAGCACCTCTGATGACAAAAGCAGTCTGAAGTCTGCTTCAGAGCACTCTGCACTTAGTTTCTACTATTCACATCTCAATTGCTTGTACACTGCTAAGGCTAGCAGGGAATTCCCTCACCCTGAGAGAAAGGAAAATAGGGCTGAAGCTGCAAAGGCAGTTCAGGTGTTCTCTTTGGTCACTGTTTCCAGGAGAACTCAACTCAAATGACAGCTCATTTTTCAAGTTTCTAATCAGCTGACTGAAAGATGAATAAATTGTTTTAAAAATACAGATACACACGCACAAGAAAACTTTGCTTTGGGTGGAATTTGCACTAGGACCTCCCAGGCTGGCCCTTATACAGAGGGTATCACATGGCAACATACACACAAATCAGCATTTTCCCCCAAACATGTCACCTCCACCCCAGTGTCAAATGTTTTAAACTTCTGAGCTTTAACAGCTTTACCAAATCCATAGACTAAAAGAAAAATTCTGTTGTGTGAACAAGCTGGATGTGGAAATTCTGACACAGCTATCAGCACGTGTGAAAGGACAGGCTTTCTAGTGCTCAGATACTTCTTGAATTGCCTCTGACACAAATGAGAGAGATTACCTGGGGTGTGCCTAGCCTTTCAATGAGAGGAACCAAATGTAGTGGAGCATATTTTGATTCCAGTCTCTTCATTTTAGCATCAAGTCTTTCACCCTCTGAAAGTTTAAAAAAAAAAAAAAAAAGGCACTGGTAAATCACAATTAACCAATAAATTCTTATTTTCACACAGTCTTTATTCAGTGCAGAAGAAAACTAGGTATGTTATTTTAATATGTAATTTCAGTTCTAAATAGCTGTTTAATTTTCAGTGTGCTTTTAGAAAAATATATATTTTAAAATGTTGCATTGCATGTGCAAACAGATTTGTAGTAAAATGCTTTTAATTAACTACATTGAAGACTGAATATAAGGCTCTATTATGTTGCTGCTGCTAACATATTTGACTCCCACTTGTACTAAGCCAACTACATTGTCTATTATACATAAAATGCTTGACTCTAGAAGGTGGGCTATAATGAGGGTGGAATCTTGTGTATGGCAAGGTTTAAAAAAGCAGTTGGCACCCCCTCATCACTGACAAGTAGGAAATGTTCTCTGGCAAATGGGGAAAATAGTGTTTACAATGGTCTGATTAGTTTTATGCAGAGAGGAGTTGGTGAGTTTGGAAATACTCCGAAAGATTTTTAGCTGATGGGATTTCTCCAAGCAGAACAAATCACCTGCTCCGGCAGCAAGAAATGTAGAGGAAAGGAGACAGAGGAGCAATACAGAAAGAAGAGAAGCATGAGGAGTGCAACAAAAGCTCACTTTCTGATGATGAAAGATGAGGAAAGTGGATACCAAAGGAAGCAATCCTGCAAACACTCACTACTGCATGCCCAGTTTTGCACTGAGCCTTGCTACGAAGCACGTATTTTTCATCCAGGCAGAGGCCTGAGTCTGTTACCTCTGTCCTGTAATTAACAGCGGTGTTGTAATGGATGGCTGGGGACAGTCACTGAAACCGCAGCAGCAGGCAAGAAAAGTGGAAAACGTTACCCAAGGAAGGTATTTTCACTTAGCTGATACCTTTGACATGAACTCTGGGCAGGATATTTTGGAACGGTGCTGCATGCAACAGGTCACACACTTCCTCTAGGGACTGGAACAAAAAGGAAATGAGAGACATTTAGGACCGAAGAATCCCCAAATCCCACCAAATCCCCAAAATGGGCTCCCAAAATCACACTGACACAGAAACACCAGAGGGCAGCCAGCCTCTGCTGCCACCACACGGAGCCGCTCTTGCTCCTCACGGCATCGCTCCCGGAGACAATTTGATTTCACCAGGTTACCCTGGATTCCCAAATAAACTCCAGCAGCTCTCCTCCCACCCTCAGCTGGCAGTTCATAAAGGACAGGGTATTTATTAAAAAGACTAATGCAGAATGAGTAATTTCAGTGTGAAAGCGGCAGACGGCTCCTGCGCAGACAAACGGAGGGGTGAAGGTGACTCACTGCTTGGTTATTTTTACCAACGCTATTCCCACAACCCGTTATCTATTGCGGCAGGCACATCTCCCTGCCAGGCAGGCTGACACACATGACAGCAGCACTGAGCCACCTCTCAGGAAGTATTTTACATCTTTAGGGATGGGAGGAGGGAAGACAGATGTCTGCTGGTTCTTGGATGCTGTATGTATGTGCAGAGAAAATGCAGAGATGACCAGAAGCCCACGTGTGATTTTGCTATGCCCCTCTCCTCATTTTTGGAGCAGAGGCTCTGCTCGTTTGTAATCCCTCAGCGCTGGCATTAGAAGAGATGTTCATCAGCCAGACCACTGGCAAGGCCAGGATACTGGAGTTAACACACCTTTCCCACATCTAGTTCCTTACGGTTGGACTTGATGCTATTAAGGGTCTTTTCCAATTCTATGTCAACATCATAAAAATACACATGCTAGGCAGTCAAGATTAACAAGACCCCGTTTACTAGCAGAGCTGCACTACAGACCTACATTTTGTACCAGGGTAAAGTCTAGTTATGATAGATGACCACAACGGAAAAATACTGAAATTCGTGACAGGACACTGGGGCACCACTGAGGGCAAAAATGAGAGGAGGGGCAGCGAGCAGGGGTGTACTATTAGAAAGTGTCACCAAGGTGGTGTCCCAAAGAAGGTACCTCCAGTGCTGGTGTCACTTTGGTATACCCTCAAGCAGTGGGGGCCCTCACCTGCCTAGCCTTTCATCACATACCCCGTTAGCCTGAATCCAAAGTAATCCAGTTTGGCATTTTGTTTCAGCTCTCCCATTACTGAGCACAGGTTCACTGCTTGTCACTTGGCCCTCCAATTACTCTCCACCACGATGGAGGGATCCTCTAACACCATGAACAGGACTCTGAGGAACAGCACGTCTTCATTACCTTATCTTACGTCAACAGCTTTAATATACCCTGGAGAAGGACTCTTGCAGGAGGCTTTATTTTTGTGCAGCGGCAGGCTCCCAGACAGCTTGCTGAGAAAATGATGTGGCTGGTTTGCCGTCGGCAAAGACCTCTACATGACGGGCAGCCCAGCCTCAGCGGCAGAGTGCGCTTGCACTGTGTGGGCAGAGTGTCCAGTACACACAGGCAGGGGAAAGACTCCCCACCCAAGTCTCAAAAGCACAAAACAGGCAAAGGAAAGGGAGACAGCACACCTGTTGCTTTTCTGGTCCGTAAGCAATGCCCACCTTTTCCTCTGTAGGCACTCAAAGCACGAAGACAAAGAAATTACATCTGGCCGTTTTGTTCGAACAGCAGATAGTAAGAATGTGGAAGAAGCATGGGAAAAGAAAACGAGAGGTAGGGATAAAGAGCAATTGCAGCACCATGCCCGCAGCAGTGGGCGGGCAGCTTAGCATGCTGTAAAGTAGAGGCTAGGCATATAGGAAGCAGCTGAAAGACTGGACATGTTTCACAGCTTCATTCAAACTAGGACAGATAAATGTCTGGCAGAGCAGCCACCACTGTCAGCCATCCAAGCAGCAAGAAGGATGTCCAAGGACGTCTACATTAACTTTGTGATGTTTCAGATGACAACAGGAAAGGAAAATAACAGTACCAGATGCACAGCTCATTGACATAAAGAGAGTAGACACCCTGTGACTGACTGCAGGAATACTATATGTGATCAGAATTTATGATGAAGGTCATAGTATTTGATCCTCAGGTACCATACAAGAGGCAATGTCTCTCACCCAACAAAGTTAGGTATCATTGCTATCTCGCAGACAGGATAGCTCCTGAGAGACTCTAAGAGATCAGAGCAGGGAACTGTTTCTACCCATCTGCCCATCAGCAACAGGAAACTTGCAGATTTCAGCCTTGTTATTTATGACATTAGTAACAAAAACTTCAGAGTACATTTTGAGGGACAGACGGGTTTTAAACTAGCACAGCAGGCACCTACCAGACTCTGTTCAATGAGGAGGCAAAACAGGACGGCATTTCCCACTTCCCTCAAATTCTGGAAGCAGACAGTCTTCAGTTCTGCATATTCAACGATGTCTTTCAACTGATGGTGAAAAAACTCCAAGATACCTGAAATCAAAAGAGAAGCAAAAAAATTAAATCTCAGGAGCCAGAACAAAATCTAGTGATGATCACACAGGCACACCTGCTACCTTGGGAAAGCAGACGAAAGATTCTGATCATGTGGATAAGCATCATAAGGATCAGGACTAATTTCTCTTTCTGCCTCAAAAGCACACCAATTTTCTAACCAATTTGCCTATTCAAAAGTTGCACTGAATATGCATGAACACACTGTATCAGAGCACAACTAACCAAGGGTGCAGGTTTAGAATTCTCTCTCCATGTACTAGCACAGATTTTTTATCTCCAGACATGCAGCCTAGAGGGAACTGAAAGGAGCAGCATTTAAGTAGATAAAAAATCAGAGGTTATGAAGTGTTAAGCCAGTGCCGTGCTGACCTTTTTAACTGGATAAGTCATGCAAACTGGAGTTCCTGGCTTCTAAGGCCTGGAAAAGGGACCCAGTATAAGAGGTAAGAAAATAATTTCCAGGAGCAGGAAGAGAGACCAGGGATCTCATCTGCTATTAGTCCTGTTCCAGCCTCTCCCCCCCAACCTGCCTCACCACCCAATGTGTTCAATTCACAGCTGTTACTTTCGAGGATGACAGATCCAGCAAGGAGCAGAGCACTAAAGACACAGGGAACGGGGGGGGGTGTCAGGCTATGACTCCAATAGTGCCACAGACAGCCAGAGGGGTTCTGCAACCTCACAAAACAATTCAATATCGAAACCACAAGTCAAGCTCTGCTGGCAAGGGTACATCAGATCCTGCTGACAAGCACAGTCAGAACACTATTTCTGTTAAAAGTTTTGCCAAAAGCTGTTAAAAACCAGTTAAAATTATGATTTTCAAAACCACTAATTTACATAAACATATGTCTTTTCCACCAAAGTGCTCTTGAACAACGGTGGAGCATAACGTGCTCGTGGAATTCCAGCTCCTTCCCCCCCAGCCCCAGAAAGGTTGTACAGTCCCTTGGTTAGAGACAAGCCCAGGAAACTCCAGGCTCGGCAGCTTCTGCAGAGACCCAATCTGGTCAGCACCACGGAGGTTAAAGCAATGCGCAGGATGGGCGAGGAAGAGCAGGGAACGGCAGTAGGTCAGATAGGGGCTCAGCTTTTTCCAGGTTAATTTTGATCAGTATTTTTCCATCTATCCACACAAGCCTGGCCGTTTAAAAAGCCACCAAAAACCTCAACCGATGACAGAAGAAAATCCATCATGCAAAGCTTTCTAATTGTGTGCCATGTACAGTAGTTCATTTCCATAATGCTGAATTAAGTCAGACTGTTAAACCTCTACCCAATCACATCTAAAGCAATGGAGAGGAGACAAGGAAAGCGACCACAATGTCTCCCACCACCTTCCCATGTGCTCCTTGAATGCAACTGATTAACACTACCCATGCAGGAGATTAGACTTTGGAATTTACCCACAAAGGCAATGGCTGAGAGGGGAGCGCACAATCATGAAATACAGCCTGGAGCTTATCTATGCCAAGGAAATCCCTCAAATTCAGCAGAGGAACTTGAAAACCTACAGTGAAGGAAGGAACTGTACAGCTAACCCACACACTTCTACAGAAAGCCTCATGTCATTAAAATTAGTAACACAAAACATCAATAAAGTGCACAGTGAAGGGATGCAGGGCTGGCTCTGTTACATCGCAAAGAACTGTTTGTCAATAGAAAATCTGCAGTAAATGGGTGTTCCCACATGCTTTCAGTGGAGATAGATTTCAGACCTAACTTAAGTAGTTTAGCTACTCAACAGAAAAACAGAACTGAAAAACTGAAGGAGAAAGGCCAAATGTAGTGAGTGCATGCTGAGCTTGACTTATTCAAAGGAAACACATTCAGATCTAGCTAAAAAGCAAACAAGTCATGGCAGCGCATCACCGACTCCCTCCTTCCCATAGCATGGGGATCACGTAATGAAAAAGCTCTGGAAAAGACTGTTGGTGTCCATTCAATGTTGCAGTATAAAGGCCAATTGCAGTTCCCAGGTGTCTGAGCAGCAGCGAGCACTTGGGTTTGCTGTTTAAACACACCTGCCTGTCATGGCAATGAGATGCTGCAGTGCTAAATACTGGGATTCTTATTTTAAAGATGAGGTTGAAAAGGCAGATTGATACGGCAGAAAAATTTTCAAAATAATTTTTGATGCCAGAAAAAAAAAAAAAAAAAAAGCAGAGTGAGGAAATTGAAGTAGGCTTTACCACAAGTCTACACTGTGTTTTAGTTACATGCCCTAGTATTTCCTTTGTGTTTTTCTCTGTTGATGAAGGGGCTTCCACACTTAGCAAGAAAGGTCTTCTAAGAATCAACTGCTAGAAGTCAAGTCAAATACTTTCTTCATACTAAGACTGGATGCGTTGCTGGAAGCAAAAGTCCATTGCATTATCCTGGACTTAGGTCTGTGCCACAGAGGAAATCAAACTAGAATATCTACCAATGCTTCTGTTCTTAGTCTCCATGGCATCTAGACAGAGATTGATGGTGAACTGACAGAAGGGCTGGAAGACCTCCAAAACACAGTAAGTAACTGTAGCCTTTACATAGTTACCATGGCGGGAAAGCACTACCCAGGCAAGTAGGATATTGGCTACAAGAACAGACATGGGGACGTTTTTCCCTTTATCTTGTATGGTGAGTGGGGAGCAATTTGGTGAGAAAGAAGCTGAGCAGAGCAGCAAAGACGATTCTGCTACTGCAACATGGAAACAACCATCGATCATGAAGGGGCTGGAAAGGAGAGGGAGGTTCAGACTCCCTTTTAGTCCCTGCTGAGTCTGTGGATTTTGTGGGGAGTGTCAGAAGAGAGACTGATGACTGTAACGATGT
Organism: Pterocles gutturalis; assembly: GCF_000699245.1. Taxonomy (NCBI): domain Eukaryota; kingdom Metazoa; phylum Chordata; class Aves; order Pterocliformes; family Pteroclidae; genus Pterocles; species Pterocles gutturalis. The sequence goes on from NW_010101763.1 coordinate 25,387, forward strand.
TGAGAAAAATTTATCATTGTTATATGGGCAGCTCTGAAGTGAAATCCTGAGAATAACCCATGTCGCCTACAGCAAATACAAAGGAGCAGGATGGCACAGAGAGAAACCAGGAGCAGCACAGAGGACTGTGGCTGGCAACAAGGAATGCTATTGCATAAACCCATACTGAAGATGTGACTGAAACCAAAGCAAGACAGTAAGTCCACCCAAAAGCAGCAGGATGGCAGAAGTCAGAGGTTTGAGATTCATACCAGAAAAATTACATATTGTCTTTTAGAGTCATTCCATGTGACAGAGTTCCTCTCAAAGTCCTTAACAAAGATCCTTATTTCTTCACCCAAAGGCCAATTCTCCATATATAGACATATAAATGCAGACACCCACACGCATGCATTTCTGGACAAATTGTGTCATTATTTTGAAAATCTAACTCCCAGTATTTAGCATGGAGTTGTTTCAAATGCTGCCATCAACAATGGACTGCTTCTCCTTAGATGAAGGGCTTGATTTACTGGCAAAAGAGATAAAAGTTTACAGAGCTACACAGGCTATTTTTGATGGAATGGAAATGACACTGAAAGCACGATCTGCTCCCTAGTGGAGTCCTGTGGCAGAAACGCATCATCACATTTTCATTAATGTTTGAGCAATGGCATTCCCAATTATCCCTCCTTGTACTATACAGCACACAGAACTGCATATTTGTGAAAAACTATGCATGCGTGCTGAAGCCCTGCAAAAAGAATAAGTGTCTTAAGGGAAGTTAATTTAACTTAACTGCACACAACCTTCCTCCTTCCCTAATTTTAGTTGTGGTGCAATTCATAAGTTACTGAATTAGTTATATATATGTAGCACTTTGCAAGGCAAATGGATCAAGGCTTTTTTCTCCTTCTCTCCAATAAAACAATTTTAATTAAACCCGTCTATTCCTGCAGATGGGATGACGATTGATAATAATTGATTTTATAATCCCAGTTTCTGATTTACATGGATCTCAACAGAAGCAAAGGCTGTAGATATAAAATAGATCTAGTAAAGTATAGAAGATTAGTAAAGGATTAGGTTCCATCTCTGCTTCCAAAATCCCATCTCAACAGCACTCAAACAGCAGATGCCAAAGTTTCATCTGTGCAGTCTGTACACTAATTAATTTAGGAAGCTAGACCAAGTGAACACATGCAATGCAAGGCTGGCTGGACTTCTTCACTTTGGTCACCTTTCATTTTCTGTAAAACAACCTCAATTCACAGCTGGTTATGAGTTATTCTCTGCAGAGTAGAGACTTGACTATGATCAAGTAAAATTGGTTTAATCTGCAACAGCAAAACTGCTCCCAAGAAACTGGGTGCTATAATGACCTTTAGTTTATGCTCACTTTCATACAGACCTTCAAATGCTAGCTCCAATTACTTCATTGCCTCACAAGAGACATCTTTAACTCTACATATCAGCAGTCATACCATTCCTTTCAGCAGAAATGTTTGTAAGGTTTAAGCATCTGGGAATTATATGATCATGGAGCCTGTGCACTGTGTTTACTTTGCTGGAAAGAAATATCCTTCTATCCAATCAGTCCTTATTGCCCTTTCACAATTATCTAGGTGATGTGGGGCACCCCCAAATTCTTTCAAATAGTCTGTGATTCACTCCCAAATCCTCCAATGGACAGGTTGCAGAAAAACCTATGAATAAATAATTCCCTTTGTATTCTTCCCCACAAGGACCCAAGCCATCGTGCCCCCACCAAGAAAATAACTTTTTCTCCTACTCATCCAAGTTTGATCAAAAACCTGGGATAACGGGAAGCATTACAAGCCCTTCTGTTGTGCCTCCCCAACAGCCCCTAGCCACTGCTGCCCTCCACCACACTTCTCGGCCTAGGCTCCGGTTCCTATTAGACCTTGACCCAAAATACTCCAGAAAAAGAAAGGCTGGTTTTTGCCATGTTGCTGTGCAGAAGCAGCTCAGAAGGTGTTGCCAGCAGCACCATCAGCCCAGGGAGAGACTGGAACACAGCAGGTGGCTGCATGGGGCACCAGGAGGCTTCCCCAAACTGCCACGGGAACACATGGAACTTTGAGAAATCGTGGCCTGAGTGTTTTGCCCGGCACTACCTTTGCGTGTTTTATTTCTTTGATTTTTTGTTTTTAAAGAAGAAACATGGAAACGCTATACTTAGGAAAAAGATACACAATTAGGCTACTTTCTCTCCAAGTTTATATCTTGCTAAGCTCATCAATTTTTTTTTAAACTTTCTTTCAGAGGGGTGATATACCAGTGACAAAAATGTAAGCCTCATCTCCCAGCAGAGCTGACAAACTACTTTCCTCATCATGTCCAGTGACACTTCAGAGTGGCAGGGCATGAAATACTCAGGAATGCTGTATTCAAATACTAGAAAAGCAGTGGAAGAAAATGTTATCTCCCTGATGAACTTTTGAGTTTAAACTCTTACAGGCCAATATTCCTTTAAGAGCTTTAGTGACTTTAATAGGTCCCTTTAAAAATCCTTATGCTTAATGTATTTTTAGACAAATATTTTTATGCCTACAAGATGAGCAAGTTCCCCACTGCTTTACACTGTTCCTATGGAAACAAACCCATTGGCAAACAGGAGTCCTGAACAACTCTCATGCCACTTTCTGTGCCCTGCTCGTTTTAGCAGGAGTAAATCACCATTTAGAAATCCACAAGTCCAGAGGGCTGATTATGTAGGGCTCAAGTAACTGCAATCAAGAGAATACAAACAAGGCTCTTCAAATTAAAAGTCTGAAGTGTGTGAAATAGCTAGAGGCTTACTTACTGAGCACACTTAAATCACTTTGCATGTGGAGAACAGACTCAGGAAATTAATTCTGAATTGATAAATGCCTGGTACATCAAGACAGATGAGAGTCTACACACTCAATCTGTAGATCGGTATCACAGTTTTGGTCTGTATGTGTAGGTAGTGCCAATTATAAAGAAGTGATTAAATGATTTTTTATGAAAGAACAGAAGCAGCACGCAGACAATGCTCCATAGCACTCAGACTCACTACTACAACTACTAACTTCTGCAGGAAGCTTTTGGAGGCAGAGGAGGGAACACACAACAGTTGGTGTGTATCAGCTTGCATTTTCTGTGGTGAACCAAGCAAACAAGCTGTGGCAAAGACTGCTACAGAGGAGAATTTAGCACAGAGAGGAGAGGACAATGATTCAAATCAAACTCGGTTTGAGCCTGCCCTTCTACAATTTGTCAGTTCCTCTCAAGATGCCAGATGAAGGCTAAAATCTACAGGACGTCCCCATCACAGAGAACATTTTCTTTTATCACTCAGAGCTGCTTCAAGGGCAGACAGCTCCATGGATGGAGAGGCATCAGAGAGTGCAACATGGTTCTTCAGAGATGTGAGAGAGGGATGGAGGTGCCCTGAGCTTCCACGAGACTTTTCTGTCTTTGAAAGGAGAGGGAGAGTGCTATAAAGGCTGCCTCTGACATTTCTTGGAAGATACTCTCTGGGAAGTGTCCACTGCTAGAAATAGTTCAGAACAGGAAAAATACATGTGTCAAGACAAAACCTGTTAGGAACAGGGGCAGTGAAGGAACACAGAATCAGGTTGGTTTTTGAGATCCAGTCCAAATCTAGTTGCGATGATCTTCCATTGTAACAACAAGAGTCACTTTGGTCTCTCGGTACAATAGGCATACCATATAGGATTTCTTTTGCAAGACTAAATATGAGGTCAAAGCAATTTGTTATCTCTGCAAAACAGGGAAGTGATGAAGGGTTTTAAAATGTTTTAGTCGATCTTGTGAAGACTACCATTGCACAATTAAAGTTTTGCCTTTCCTATAGGACAGATTGTCTTTTAACCTCAAGAGGTTTCTGCTTAAGCCCCTGGACATCTCCTGCCAAATACTTACTCCTGACAGGTGAGGATTTCTGGCAAGAGATTATGAGCTTCCTAATGTCACCTGCAGCATCAGAGACCCTGGTGATGCATAATCTATATTTGAGAATACCTACCGCTTGTGTGGTCAGACCTTAACGAGTGGCTGAAAACCTCAGATAAATTATTTTTATACTGCTAACTACCATGATTCATCCATTTCTACGCCCCAGGGAGAAAAACAGGAAGGAAACAGTAAGTCCTCGATTTTGTTTAATATTGGTAATGAGCGTCAAGCAAGCTGTGGGAAGCAGAAAAAACCCAACCTCATTCCAGCTGGAGTGGCATTTAATAAACCTGAGTGACTCTGGAAAAATAAAGATATACTCAGGATGTGGGTGGCACATGGAAGGATTAATTTGTGTTAATTAGAAGTTGCGGAGGAGGAATATTTTGAAGGGGGGGGGGGGGAAGCAGTTTCAGAATTTCAGTGAACAATGTGATAAATACTAATTAGCCAATTATTTCTCCATAGTAGCAAGCAGCTTTCAAAGTCATTTCTTCTTCTGCAACTGTCACACCTCCTGTTAAATGGCTAAGATGCACCCCACAGAAGCCTCAGACATAACTATTCTGGCAGGACCAGTTTGCCTTTCAGCCGTATCACTCCTTTTATCTTACATTTGATAAGGTCAAAGGAAGAGGGAATAGAGGCTTTTCCATAGAATCAGGGTTATCTAAATTAGACATTTAAATAGAACAAGTGTGAAAGACTAACCTGCAGAGAGAAAAGCTCAACATGCTTACAAGAAAAACTAGAAACAGAAACTATTGCAAACGTCCCAGGTCAAGATCGATTATGTCATAAGGCTGTCTATATACACTGTCCTCCTTTTATTTTCCCTGAGCATATAAGTCCTAAAATTTTATTAAAGTACTTGCAGAAAGCTCAGCATTCAATGATTCTTGTTATTAAAAAAAAAAAAAAAAAGACTAAGTGCTGATTATGAGGAGAAGAGAGACCGGGAAAAAGAGGTACGCATGATCCAGAAGACAGTGATTAGTATAAATTTATTAAGGTTACTGTGGTAACACCAAACATGAACTAACCTGGAGAACCATACTCATGTCTTGGTAACCTACAGATCTTAGGCATCACTTCCATTAGGGTCTTGACATACTGAAGAATCGTCCCTTGTAACTAAGAGAAAACAGATATGTGTAAACACGTCAGTGTTATTGAACTAAGAAACTTTACAACGAATTGCATTCAAACTACACGTGAATTGAACAAGCTCTAAAAATCTTGTATTAATTCTGTCAGTCATCATCTTCAAAAAGGCAGCTTCTTCAGATGAATACAGTTGCACTTTCCTTCACATGGCATTAGCCACCTTTTGCTCTAGGAAGAGTGGCACAACAGCTAAGGCCAAGAAGGTAAAAAAGAGGAAATAATGTTCTTCTCTTGCAGACTGTCTCTATTGTCTAACCAACCTTTAGATTTTTGGTAAGAAAAGTTGTATTTGAATGCTTTCAAAAGCAACAACAGAAAAATCCTTAGCATTAGGTATATCTGTAACAGCTCAAACTGGTTATTATGGACATATCGGTTAAGACAGTCCCAGCCTACAGCCGGTCTGCCTTCCTCCCACTGGACTCCTATCTCATACCTACACCTGAGCATCTGCATCAGGCATCCACAGGATATCTCACCCTAGGCCTTTTAACCTCCTTTATAAATGTCCAAGCGTTCAATGCTACTTCTAATGAATTGAGATGATTTAACACTTAAATAATTTCTAAAAATCCCCCCAAAACAAGCAACCAACACTCAGTGCCAAAACACGAAAAATATCTGTGTTTTCCTTTTCTCCTGAAGATTAGACTATAGTAACCCTACAGGCAGGCTCCAGCCTTTCTAGAATGTCAAAAATGTACTTAGAACGAATTGTGGGAATTACTGTAAACAAACTGCCAAATGTGTCAAGCGTCTGAAAGCGAAATCATGAAAATTACAGCTATCCCCCACTATAGTTGGATTATTTTGGCAGCATGCTCTGTACAGGCAACAGGGGCAGGGAGGAAAAGACCATTTCTTTGGCTTAAACTTAACTGCAATGCATTATGACTGTTTACGTAGACACTAATATAGTGAACAGCCAGCCCCTCAGCCTCCTCCTAGTTACAGGAAAGGCCCTTTCCAATACAAGATACCCAGGCTGTATGGATAACTTGTTCAACATCTGGTCTGAGCATTCTTCTAAATATCCTTGATGCTATCCATTGCTAGATCAAGCACAGAGATTAAACCTTCCTTGTTATTAAGGCGTCATCTGTCAATGATGTTATTAATGAAAGCCCTGAGGTTAAGCAAGGCAGAAAGCACACTCCAGCTGTTCTCAAAAAATATCAAGAATGTGAATTTACAATGCAATCTTTAAGTTGAAATCAACTAATTTGAAACATTCATACTTTTCCAGAGTTCACCCAGGACCTAACAGCATAGGGCTCCACAAATTAAATTCATCTCCAATGCAGAATCCAAGGTTTTCAAAACACTTCTCAGGCTACCAAGGCATATCATCTATTGCTTCCACAAGACACTGAGTACTCTCAAACACAGATTATACCGAACTTCAATGGAAGTAAAATTTTAATTAGTTTTATCTGAGATCTTACTTTTCACTTCGTTTTTCTTCAGACATTTCCTATCAGAAACCATTTGGAATAGCAGAAAATGAAAGACAACTGGCATACCAGGCTCTTGACAACTTTCAGCAACTCCTCCATCACCACAGCAATACCCTGATACCCAAGAAGTCTACAGATGACTTTAAAATGAGGGGGACCAACAAAATTCCTGTAGTTGCTGTAGATGCTGGAATATGCCAGATTCAATGCCTAAAATGAGAGAACAGGTATGATTAATGACAATTTCATCTGACTGCAACTTTATAATAATCTAATTTAAACAGCATTTTAAAACATATTAAAAATAAAATAACTTTGTATCTTTCTCTCTCTCCAGGAAGTTAAAATACAAAGCTTCCCTTTTGTAAGGCAGGAATTTCAACCAAGATTTCTATATTAGCAAGAAAAACTTGTAAATGCTTTTTTTTCACCAGGCATCTTCTGCTTACCATTTTTAAAGCTGTGAAGATATTTTTCTATTTACACAGGTATAAAAGGATAAGAGTAGTCAATGCCAATGTTCAGATCCCTGAATTTAAGGCACAGCTGCTATTCCTGTATTGTCCATTTTATTTACAAAACATCTTGAAAGAAATTACTTCAAATTTCAGTTCATAATAGGTGTTTTAAGTCTCCGAGGACTCAAATAAAACCAAACAGCCTTCTGCAGTTACTACTCTCTGCAACTGATTAATAAAGACCTCTCTTTTTTTCAAATCTCTGAGCTGTACACAAGATCAAAGGAAATCTAAGTCTGTGATGTAACCTCCTGGAAATTATTCCAAAGTTGTATAAACAGGATCAGGTGCTTTGCCATATTAATGACTATTTCTTCAAAGCAAACACAACTGTACAGACTGATGCTGTGTAGGGATTTAGGAGCTGTTTGCTGAAGCCATGGATCAAAGGGGAGTTAGCTAACTTAACATCCTCCACTTCTGTAAGTGGGCTGTTCTAATATCCTGAAATTTAATTTTTCAAAGGAATCCTGTCAGCCTTTCTTGCAGAAGGTTTTGTGGCGTTTCCTCTTCTGCAGTTTTCGTTCTCTCTAATATATGCACAAAACACAGTGTACTGTTAGACTTTCAACTCCACACACATCAGCTGTAACAGAAAATTTTCCTTCACCAGTATCCAGCAAAAACACTGACTTTCCCTCCAATGCAGATCCTGCCCCGATTATCCATGCAAGTCAATAACAGATACTGTAACACATGGCATTGCACAAAGAAACTACTGTGAATTCAACTCATGAAACTCTCCCAAGCTCTCAGAGAATTTTAGTATCACAGAAGAAAAGGACTTAGAAATCATCTTGAGAAGAGATCAGGATAGAAGACACACATTTTTATTTACATTGTAAATCTCTATATCGACACCAGTTCCCAACATGCTTTGAACTGTGGTCTTAGAAATTTAAAAAATTGGATTCTAGACTGACATATAAGGAATGCAAATTTGGCAACAGGTTACCACTTCTTGGCCACCTTTTGTGGATGCCTTAGATATATTTCATATACCCTCATGGGACAAAAATTGTTGCATTATGAGAGAAATACATGAAAGCACAGGCTCAGAAGAGAGGAGACGCATGTGGAGTGCTGGGTCCAGTGATGGGCTCCCCAGTACAAAAGAGACATATGGGAGAGGCCAGCAGCGGGCCTCAAAGATGATGAAGGGACTGGAGCATCTCTCCTATGAGGAAAGGCTGAGACAGCTGGGACTGTTCAGCGTGGGGAAGAGAAGGCTCCAGGGGATCACATCCACGTGCATAAGTAACTGATTTGGGGAGTAAAGATGACAGAGCCACCTATGCTCAGCAGTGCCCAGCGACAGGACAAGCAGCAATGCACACAAACAGGAGAGCCCATGTAAACATCAGAAAAAACTTTACTACTGTGAGGATGGTTGAACAGAGAAGTTGTGGAGTCTGTCCTCAGAGATGCTCAAGACCTGACCAGACACGTCCCTGAGCAACCTGCTGCAGGTCACCCTGCCCTGGATGGTCCCCTGGCCTCAGCTGTCCGTCAGTCTGGGAAGCTCTGTTCTAAGGACTGAGGACTTGTGTCGATTTTGTGGAGGAGGGCTTTTTCCAAATACTCAGCCACCATTTCTGTGAACACAAACTAAAATAGACACTTGGCTAATTATTAGACTCCTAATGCACACTACAGTCCTGCTATTGGATCGGAGCTGGCTAAAACACTGAACTCCAAACACATCTCACCCAGTGGACAGCCTAAAGCTGCATCCCTCTAGTACAACGTGTGTGTTTGCATAGCTCTCTCCTTACAGAAAAGGAGTCTGGGGTATCGATGGGGGAGAGAACTGGTAAAAACTTAAGAAAATATGTACAGATGAATGTCCCGATACACTAAGCATTTATACAGCCATCCCTAAAAGGTGAAATTTCATCTTTTGCTTTTGATGTTTCCAATCAGGTAGGTCTCCACAATAAATGTGTCCAAACTATCTATTTTGGCTATAGTACAAAGAGAATTTTACTTTGCTAGGTTAAAGCCATTTATGTTGTAAGGTTAAGGGGAAGGAACTCCTCTTTGCACAGCAGAAATTCATCATAGAACAGTAAGCCCTAAAAACATGATTTCAATATTTAAAAGCTCACAAATACACAACAATAAGAAGTCAGCCAATCTAAAAATACATCTTTCTTTAATGTAATCTTCATGGGGAAGTACCTATAATGGTCCACCTGTAAATGCTGGATTAACAGAGCTTTATAAACTGTGACAAGTGATTTAGAAAACACTATCACATGCCACCGTCGCTTTCCCCCCATGATGCACAAAAGCATAAAATGCTTAGGGAAGAAGCCACGAACAAAGTTGGGGGGAGGAGGGGGAGGAGGAAGGTAAAGAAGGAGAGCGAGAGCTCTGTTATTTTTAAGCTATGATTGCTCCCTCCCCTACTTAAATGAAATAAAAAAGAGAGAGAGTTGCTCGTTGCTGATGTCATCAAAGTGCTAACATTAATCACTCACAGCATCACTGGTACAGGCACAAGAGCATATAACAGGGATGTTCAGGCAGTACATTGTCCAAGGGGAGGTAAGCAAGAGAGGGGGGAAAGACATTATTTCTTCTCCTGTATGTTCTTTGAAAAGCCAGGCAACAGCATCTTTAGACAAGATGTGCTCTTGCATGAATTTAAGTGGAAGAGACAAAGAAACCATGCCACCAGCATCATCGGAGAAAAAAACTGAAAGCACCAAGCAGTGAGAATTCAGTCCAGGGAATCTGAGGGGAAGAAAAAGCAAACTGGCAAGCAGAGATCAGGCAGGAAATAAGTAATGGGAAAAAGGATGCAGAAAATTTAGTGTTTATGTCATTTTCGCAGCAGCATCACCATATGAAAATTCTGTTCTGAAATTTACATCAGGAAGTGACGGTAAGTACTGGCTTTATAATCTATAAAACATCAAATGGGTTTTCCAAACATTTACATGCCAGTAATTATCTTCTAATAGCAGTTGTTTGTAATAATAAAATAATAGTATTATTCTTGTTTAATTAAAATCCAAACATCCAGCTTACAAAATGTGAGAATTAAACTGTTGTTTCTAGACTGTGTTAGGAAGTGTTCTATAAAAATAAATTATTTTAAGTAATTGGGATCTACCAGCGGAAGAGAAGACAAACGAGCAAGTAAAAGTCTGATTTTATGAATGCACCCAGTTTTAATAGCTGCAGAAGTTGGGCAGATGACAAAATGTGTCTGTCTAATAAGTTTACACGATAAGAAACTCAGTTCCTTTATATTGTTCCTGTGGCAAGAAGCGTACACCTACCACACGATTAGAAAAGCAGTGCCTACCCAGATCAGTCATATCTACAGTTTTAGATTGCAATGAAAATTAACATACCTCTTTTTCTTCCCACTTCCCAGTAAGTATAATCCAAAAGCCTCGAGCAACAATTTTCATACATAGTCACAGAATTCTTACTATTAATGTAACAATCAAGATCTCACTAAAATAATACGTATTTTGTCAGCCTCCTATCTAGTATAAAATATCATAAAAGTATTACAGAATAATTTCAGAATATGTTATAAGCCTTCTTAATCAGGGAAATTTTCAACAGTAAATTGTTATTTAGCCAGGAGACTTAACAACTGATACCTGATCATAAAAAAAAGTAATTTTAATAACGAAATCATAAAAAATAAAATACATTGTTACTGTTATGGGAATTTATGTTCATAAAAAAAGGAAGAAACTTTCACAGTGGAAAAAACTTTCACACGAGTGCTGCTAGAACCTGAGTATTAAACTACAAGAGAATCAGATTAAATTGCCGAGGTAGACTCTTTTGAAAATGTTACCCTCACAACTATAAAATAAAAAACCTCCATCCAACAAATGAAAATATCCACTAGCTGCTATTAAGATTTGTTTTGTTATGAACCAACAATTTTAATTAAAATTCTACCAAGGCAGAAGCCAAATTTTTGTCCTGAAAATAAGACATTCTTTAATAGAAGCAGTTAGAAAATTGCAGAATATAGATGTTTTCCTTACACCATTTACAGTGGGAACACAAACTCAGAATCTCAAAATATGGGCAGGTTTTCTAACATTAGTTTTATTATGAGGAGGAGTATTAGTTCAGGGCAGACAGACTATGGAATTACGTACAATCACTTAGCACAGAAAAGTGTATTAGGTATTTAAAAAAAAATACTATCTATCCAAAGGGTATGCTGTAGTGAAAGCTGTACTTCGCTAGCTAAGCCTAGCTTGAAAAAGCTTTTCCAAGAGGCTGACTAGCATCAAGACTAAATCTTGTGATACTGATGCCACCAACATACAATCATCACAGACATTGCTCTAGCAGTGGCTACAGGTGTGCTAACTCACCATCAAAAAAACTGAAAGTATTGGCATGTAAGAAACCAATGTAAAATGATACTGGAGACAAAATAGTACCTGGTGATGTTTCCACATACTGTTTTGTTTTTCAGTTGACTGTGGCAGGCAAAAATCAAGAGTTGTGGGTGGCCAGAGGAATTCATCCTGCAAGATGCACTCTTGCCACCCCTCGCTTGCCATTTAACATAACATTCATGTCTCACAAAAGCAAGCTTTGAGATTATGGAAAACACCAAATAAGTAAAATGAAATGCAAGATACTCAGACTAGAGAGAAAAGGAAATGATTAATTTCTTTCCTTTAAAAACCAAACAAACAAACCCGAACCCTGCTTATCAACATACTCATTAGGCGAGTATTTTTTATGACAGGTAGAGTTAATTAGCTGGATGGTCAATCTGTCAATCTTCAGTTTAATGCCAAAACAGACAGCAGATCAATTCAGTTTAGAATTCAATGCCATTTTTGTCCATAAGAGTTTGACTCATAACATCAATTATGTTAAATATCAAGCTCTTTATCCTATTAGAAATGTTTGTTCTCTTAAAAAGAATATTCCAGCATTGCTCCAAAGGAGAGATGCATTTATTAATGCATCTGTGTAGACCTCTGATCATTTGTTTTTCCCTGTGGGAGGGGTACGTATTTCAGAAGTACAAAGCATATTCACCTTTCTCCTTTATAGTCTTGAAGAGGTTTTGTTTCCCTTAATGTTACCTAATCACAAATTCCTTAAGACAAAAATATCCAGTGATCTTATTCTAGGGACTGTCCCAAATATGTAGGCAGTGTGCATACCAAAGCTGACATAGAGGCAAATTTTGAAGGGGATCCTGAGAGCCAGCATCCCCTCTTCCCCTGTTGCGAGAGCACAGTCATCTGAAAAAAAAAAACTGTGAAAGGAAGTGGTTCCTCAACTGCAAATTGTACAAAACACACCATCTCTCATTGAGACAAGATACAACCGGTCACCTGGACAGGCAGCATCTCTGGCTGAATTTCTATAAGCATATATCTAGCCTTTCACTTGGGAAAAAAGTACACAAAAGTTTAAAATTCTCCAAATTTTATGAACTGCCAACTCACACTTTGATGCAGCAGTACCAACAATCAAAGCGCAGGTTTCCTAATAAACTCCTTTCCTAAATTACAGAGCTTTACAATTAAGATACACACGACATCTCCAGTGCTGCAGACTTCTCAGTTACATCTCCCCCTTCCACAGCAAGATCAGCATCAGGAGAGGGAAAAAAAACCTACCTAAGCAACATCCCAATGGGAATAACCGTCCAAAACATCACAGGAAACACAGCAATGGTAATTTGGCCAAAAATGGCCAGTTGTGCGGACAGCTTTTACAGCGTCATGTACCATCCTAACTGGAACAGCATGCTATCAAGTTACTCGAGAAACAGCTTTCAGAAGGAAGAGAGGGTGCCCACCAGTCGCTCCTCCTTTGTTGTTGAAAACCTGACTCCATTGACAACATACATCGTGTGCGTGACCTGCCAGTCCGCCAACCCCTCCAGTGACCAGTGCAGAGTTTTTAACACGCTGGAACAAGACCTGGCATCTGTGAGCAACACCAAGAAAGAGCTGGCGCTGGGCATCTGGCTCACCAGCAGTGTCCTGCTCCTCATCATCGCTGCGATCCTCCTCTATGGCTGGCCTCCCCCCCCCGGCCGCCAGAAACGCGCTCCTCTATGGCTGCCTGCACCTCCTGTGCCGCAGAAGACGCGAGCGTTTGCAAGGGCAGGACAGGACCTCTGAGCAAGACCACAAGAAGGTGCAGACCAACAGCATGGCGCGCACCTCAGAGAAGCTCGGCAGGCAGAGCCAACAGACGCCATACACCGAGGAAAAGCATCCAGGTGCCATCCAGCTGGCCACAATCATAGAGAATCCCGCAGTGTGCAAGGAGCCCATCATGCCGACTTCCAAAAGCCAGGAACGAGTGCCAACAACAGGACGGTGCTCTGCTATAAATTAGAAACCTTTTGTCAAGGAGATTTTTACTACATACGACATCCTAACTGCTTGAAACGCAGCATGTGCATTGTCGGCACTGCCAATGGGGAGTTCCAACTGCTCACCACCATGCTCCCGGTTGTACCTCCGGCGTCACGTCCCTTTCCAACAGCCCGTACGCAGCCAGAGGTACTCAGAGGCTAAGGTTCAGACTCCCAAGAAGTGAGTGCTTCAGCCACACTCTGTTATTTAAAAATTAAGCATGTAGCAAATAATCAGTTTACATTTTGAGGGGATTTTTTGGGTTGCTTTTCTTTAGTCTAAAACAGAGGAAAAAAATATAAAAATGAATCAAAAGACCAAAAGACTTTTTTTTAATAGCATAAATTACATATAAAGACCTCTACACTACATGCAACTGGAACAGACACCCCGAGTGCAGTGGTTTGTCAGTGTGAGTTTTACCCTGACAATCTTGACTGCTTCTCAAACTACAAACTACTACACTCAGACTATGCACTTCACCAGGCATGATGCTCTCCATAGCACCCATCTGGATGAGGTTGGCCTCAGTGTGTAAGCTAAACTCACCATGATTTTAATGGTATACTTTTGCCTGGCTTTGAAACTTCCCCTCGATCTGAAAATATGAGCAGCATAGTGACTCTGTAAGGACACTTCTAATGAAACTAAGGGAATATCCTATTTTGTGTTCTTCTGCACCCATCACAAGCTACCTTCTGCTCCATGGGCAAGTGATTCCCTGCAGAGGAAATAGAGGTCAGAGAAGCAGCCCTGGGCCTTTCCTTCTCTCTTTCCTTTTCAGTTTTAACGCTAAAACTCATTCACCACCTGCAAATTTCTATCCAACCACAAAGTATGTTTCCTGCAACCAAGGGGCAAGGAAGTAACAACATATCAAAACACACTTTGTTTTTGTAACAATCAAATCTGCTGATTATCTCACTCTGCCTTGAACTTCATGGCAAAATGCCAAGAAAGGCCCTTTGGAGAGAAATCTGTTCACCCTCACAACACAACAGGTCTTGTCTGGCTTACATGTATAAGTGACCCTGTTTTAAATCTCTTAAGCACATCTGTGTTCCATAAAGACATCATAAATCTTAGTATTGCTGTATAACACAGTATTTTTAAGAAACAAAGATACACTGTGACTGCAGGCATTTTAAACTGGTATTGATACAAACGTATGTGTAAAGTGAGCTCTTGTTGACACCCATCAGTTGTACCAGTAAAGGCTGGAGAACTGCTGGCTGGGCAGCTAGCTGCCTTCCCTTTCCACTGCACCCAGGAAGCCAAGGCGATGTACCATGTTGGCAAGTGAGTGCCCACCGAATATTTCACAGAAAGCAGTGGGTCTTCTCAGCTACTGTATTTTGACAATATTTCCCACAACTTGTGAAAGACGTAAATTCTCATAGTTCTAGGAAGACACGAGCTGGCATAAGTTTGATGCATCATCTTTACTTTTTTCTACTAGGATAGGTACAACACACAGAAATGTGTGCGGAATGGGGGAGAGTATTACTTTTAGAAAACATTTCAAAAGGTGTCTTTATTGTCTTAGGTTAGCAATAAGGTGTTCTGCACCCCCTACACAGCATTTCCTCCAGCTGACGTGTTTTTGATTTGTCTTACACACCAGTTTTAAATAAACTGTGAAAATGACAACAGTTTACTGCTGCTTCAAATTAAGGTGTTTCATGAAACAGACGCTGAAAAACTCTCTTCAGAGCATGAAGCTAACACTGCAAGTTTATGGCCAAAAAGGGGTGGCTGGGTGGCAAGGGAGAAAAAAATGTTTTAAAATGATCTTGTAATCAAATTAATGGTAACACTTCTCTGACTAGGATTTCATAAAAGAGAGAGAAAAAAATATTTTAATGTTAAAGGGATGGAGCCAAGAGACATATATTCTCATCTCTGCCAACATCTTGGGCCCTTGAAAACCTTTTTATTTCTCTGCATCTGTTTCTTTACATGGGTTTTAAGGCAGTCCAATATATATATGTTTACATGCATTTATATGTCTGTCATACATAGGTGTATATACCATACAGAGAACAAGGAACAGTTCAGTCTTAAAGAAGTTTTGAGGCAATTCACCTACTGAATTTTGTTATTTATACACAAACACATATATAACAAAAAGACACATGTATATATCAGATTGAGAAGGCAAGGAGCTACCGTGGAAGTGCTCCCAGGAATGGGGTTTACCTCACCTAGACACAAATCCATTACACCCAAGGAGTTTACTATGCACTACGTAGATGAACATTTATATCACCGCACGAGCAATGGACTGCCTTGCACCCGCTGCAAATGAGCAATGCATAAGGAGTGCCATTTGACTTCTGCACGAGTTTTGAAGAACTCATGTTACCACACGCTCACAGAGCTACAAGATTCTTTGTCTCTTGCTCGGAAAGTTTTATTACAGATTCATTCAGGTTCATTCTGGTAATTCTGTGTTTTGGTAGTTCATTGTCCAGTTTTAAGAGCAATCTAGTAAGGGGCAGACATTTTAAGCAATTACTAAACTGATAACAAGATGCGATGCAACATAGTGCAAACTGATGTTCATTTGTGTACCAGTAGTAGATAAAACCCATTATATTCACACTGAGAAGTGTTTCTCAAAGGGGTCTTTCTTCACAGAACAAATGAGTCAGCATGTACAAAATGCAGAAGACATACAAACATTAAAATCTTTGGAAAATGTTGTACAAGCCAGAAAGGAAGCTCTTAAATTCTGGTCTACACAACTTCTATAAAACCAGGTACTTCATTAACGTTCAAAGTTAGTTTTAAATCCTCAGAAGAGACTCTTTCTTATATGTGCATTATTAAGTATTTTACATATCCAACCCATGTTGCCAAATTTCAGTCTTCTAACACTGATTTCATTAATCCTATGCACACTTCACCTGAGTGAAGGGATTTCAATTACCGTGCTCAATGAGCTTTTAAAATACTCCAGCTCACTTAAAGGCTGATGAGCTTCTGCAGGTCAGCTCCTTCCCACCTCACAGCTCTGCTCCCATGTCAGCCAAGAGGAGTGAGTTGTATCTGTGGGTTTCTGTTTTGCTCTTTGGATGAAGATCTTGCTGAGAAAACTTTAGATGCAACAGAGAATATGGACACAACTGCCTATGCTGAGCATCAATACACGTTAATATAGACCAAATGCTTTGATCCACCTAGAAATATCTGAGAATATGTGAATTCTTTGAGATCAAAATGAAAAATGTATTTAATTAGTCTTAAGCAAGACCATTGCTTGTGCAAAGCTTCTGCACAGAAAGTGTCTACCCATTACAGTCCAATACATGCATGTATGAGTGTACATATGCACAGGAAACCATAATGCCTTTGTCTTGACTTAAATAAACACCATGGATTGCTTAAAACAAACAAACAAACAAACAAAACCCACAAAAACTCCCCAAACCAAGCCAACAACAAAAAAGTGCAAGAAGGAAAATAAAAAGTCATATTCCTTGGCTACATGATCCATATGAAGTGCTCACCTGAATATCTTGAGTAGTTCAAGAACTCAAAAAAGACAATAAATTAAAAAATGCATAGCTGGTCCATACCGTGCTATTATCCAGTCAAGAGGAAATCAACAATAGATCAGTAAACAACCCAAACAAGGATGTGCTCTGTGACAAGCCTGGCTATATAGTACAAAGAATAATATCCTGCAATTATATCACATGCTAGAATCTGTAGACTCTAAGAATTACTGTTACTTGCTATATAGAGTAGAAATGTCCTAAAATTCCACTCAGATATCCTCAATTCCAAAATATATTAGATGCAAGAATAAATATATACTTTTGTAAAAATTTAGAACTACAGAGAGTCACCAATGTTTGCTAATATAGGCATATCTGTTTATGAATCTTGCTCCAGAAATGCATCTAAGAACCCCCTCAGTTGCTCTTCCTCATACAGAGATCAGGTTTCTGAAAACGTATAGCTCTCAGAGAAATTATTAAATTCATTTTAATAATGTAATCTGAAAATGTATAGCTCTCAGAGTAAAAATTATTAAATTCATTTTAATAATGTAACCTGACTGATAAAAAAGGGCTCCTCAGTTAATCGTCTGTAACTCATCACTTAGATAAATTAAGTTAGCACTCTCCACTAAATTCAGGGGGATTTTTGCTCTTTACATAGCATCTGGTGAATTCCTAAAATAGTAAGGAACACTATAACTCTAATGTAAGAAAATCCCACTTTCCTATAATTTACTGTTCCCTGTTGGAGAGCAATTATACAAAACACTATTCTCAGTACCAGACAATCAGCTGTTACATTCCACATTAAAGACATGTGAATCCTTTTCTACCTCCTGTACATTTTAAAAGCATGGAAGTTTTACAAATACATCAGATATCTTAGGATTGAAATTTGTAACTTCTGAGCTCTCTCTTCAGCTCTCAAAACTAGCTTGCTGGGCAAATCACTTCACAGAGATTGCACTGTATAACTAGGATATGATGTGCAGAAAATAACAGTAAGAAAAGGACTTGTGCAAAGCCTTTGACACTGTCCTTCATGACATCCTTGTCTCTCAATTGGAGAGACATGGATTTGACAGAAGGACCACTCAGTGGACAAGGAACTGGCTGGATGGTCACACTCAAAGAATTGTGGTCAACGGCTTGATGTCCAAGTGGAGATCAGTGACAAGTGGCATTCCTCAGGGGTCAGTATTGGGACCAGTGTTGTTTAACTTCTTTGTGAGAGACATGGACAGTGGGAATCGAGTGCACCCTCAGCAAGTTTGCTGATGACATCAAACTGTGTGGTGCGGTTGACACACTGGAGGGAAGGGATGCCATCCAGAGGGACCTTGACAGGCTTGAGAGATGGGCCAATGCAAACCTCATGAAATTTAACAAGGCCAAGTGCAAGGTCCTGCACATGGGTCGGGGCAATCCCAAGCACAAATACAGGCTGGGCAGAGAATGGATTAAGAGCAACCTGGGGAGAAGGACTTGGGGGTTTTGGTAGATGAGAAGCTCAACATGACTCAGCAATGTGTGCTTGCAGTCCAGAAAGCCAACCATGTTTCGTAGCTCCATGAAAGCCCACAACTATTCTCGTGCCAAGTACTCTCACAGCTTGTCACCCATGTAAGCTCCTTTCCAACCTCAGTACTGGGCATTGCCTTAGGGCACAGAGTACATGACTGCATAACGTGCACACTTCAACTGAAAACTTGGATAAACCCTCTAGGCACTCCTAATATGCAAAGCAAGAAAGATGATGCTAATACAGGAGATGAGACGGCCAGAAGGCCAAGTTCATCACAACAACTTTGAAGTCTTTGAATTGAAGATGCCAAATAAATGCTACAATTTTTTAAAAATAATTTAAGCAGTTTTGTATCTGATAGTTCAAGATGGTCAGGATCTATGTCCCTATCAGATAACATCTGAGGTAGTTTTGTCTATCTGTTCCCTTCTCTCCTGCCATCAGAGTCTTCAACACTGTAACAAGGGAGCAGCTGCACCCAAGATGGACTCTTGTTCTCACTTCACCAGATGATGAATTAGTCTTTTCTTGGAGTCTGCTCTGCCACTATAAGCAATTGTGCAGTGCAAGGTGGTTGAGAGAAGGACTTATTTTTAGCTACGTCAGATAAGACTAACCATCAGACTAATCACTTGCACTTTGGCTGAAACATACTGTGAGCTTCACAGCAAAGTCTGGAAAAGAGTGTATGTTGAATTTAAAATACTGACAAGATGTATTTGAGTCCATATTTAATAACTTCCATATTCCATAGTTTCTATAATTAAAAAAGATACCTTTAAACACTAGCAAACCATAAATATAAAGCGACTTAAATCCAACCTTCGATCCATAGAGATACTGCGGCTGTGCGTTAGGCTGCTTATCTCTCTGAAACTCCTGAGAAAACGGTAGCACGGTCCGAACAAACCTAGAAAAACAAAATAAAGAATTCATTAATTATACTTAGGTTAGTAGGTGTGTGCCTAATGCACCTTACCCTGTATAATACTGCTTTTGTCTACGTACAACATCAAAGCCAGACCAGTAGCCTTTCCGCCCAAGTTGAAACTGGGGAAGCACACAGCCTGCATTGCCCAAAAGCTTGGACACAAATCATAATGCACTTCTCCATCACTTACTGGGACCCTGTTCTTCCAGTGGTTTACAGGGTCCCAAAATATTTCTCACCTCTATTTATTTGTATTATTTATACAAACTGGGGGAAGATCTCCTTGAGAGCAGCCCTGCAGAGAAGGACTTGGGGGTCCTGGTGGACGAGAAGCTGGATATGAGCCGGCAGTGCCTGCTTGCAGCCAACAAAACCAACTGTGTTTTGGGCTGCATTAAAAAAGGGGTGGCCAGCAGGGAGAGGGAGGTGATTGTGCCCCTCTACTCGGCTC
>NW_010101763.1:45657-78269 GCF_000699245.1 Pterocles gutturalis
CCTGGAGGCATTCAAGGCCAGGCTGGATGTGGCTCTGAGCAGCCTGGTCTAGTGGTTGGCGGCCCTGCATATGGCGGGGGGGTTGAAACTAGGTGATCACTGTGGTCCTTTTCAACCCAGGCCATTCTATGATTCTATGATTCTCTACTCTAGCCCAGCCCAACAAAATGTGAAGCAACTAACAAAACAGCAAGAGCCTCTCACAGAGGAAGTTCCTTTTGCTTTCAAAATTGAGTCCTTGAGAATGAATGACACGTTCAAAGAACACAATATGTCTCTTTAATGTTTTGGAGTTTTCCCCCCAAAATAAACTCACAGCAGGAGAAATACTTTAGGTTAACACCTTTGAAAAAAATGTCAGGAGGAAGGGTATAAACCTTGTAGCAAAATTAATGTTTCAAAAGTTTGATCATACTTTAGTGTGAGCATGTACCAACACAAACCATGGTTAGGGAACAGCTTTACCTATGTAAATATGTAAGAGGATGACAAGAGAACTACAAAGATATGGAGAACTGCAAAAGAGAAGATCAAACAGCCCACTCCAAACTGAGGGCCCCAGAGTTTGAATAACTTGGGCAGAACTCTGCAGGCACAAGACCTCTCCTGAACAAGCCCTACAGACCTACTCCCCTGATGTTTCCTGTTAACTGTGTAAGGCACATTTTGCAGCACTACACTTTTAGTGCAGAAAGAAGTTAACCAACATTTACTTTAATTCTGATTCTGCTTAATGTTACTAGACTGAGCAAAACTATTGGTGCGTGTGTTTATGGGTTGGATGGCTACTTTATTTTTTAACTTGATGAAGTTAAATGGTAGTTTCTTGAAGAGGGAAGAGGAAAAACAGCTATTTAAGATGTGTACATACAAATGCTTGTATCAGATCAGTCTGTTCTGAGTGATAGCTGAGCAAACTAAATGCATCTAGGAAAAAGGTTTCAGGAAAGGAAGTTTGTGGTACATTATAGTACCATAAGATACAATTACACCTTGATCCATATTTGTTTAAAATATGTTTGTGTTTAATCAACACACAAAATAAATGATTCATTAATACTTTTTCCTAGAAAGAACACATTCTATATTTAATACATCTGTTTTCTAGCTGAAAACAAAAACAGCCATGCTAATAAAAAGTTCTTTCACCTAAAAATGTATAAATTGCACCATGTTGCTTACAATTATTTCCCCTGTGTTTCAGTCTGAATCATTCAATCTAACTTCAGAGCAAGGTTTTCTGTTTTTTTTTTTAACCTGTTCAAAAACAGGTATACCCACGGTTTCAGCCACTTATTCATATGTATTTCAGCCCTGTCTTTCCAAAAGTACTTGTACTTGCTACAGTCCAGAAAGTGCTTGCATTTAGAGCTTTTGAGAAAAAAAAATCATCATTTATGTATATTACTTTTGATACTCTCTATATATAATTTAAATCTCCTTACGTTTACATTTCCTCAGTTTACAAGTTTGTCCCCTTTTCTCTCACTTAAATAGCAACTGAACTCTTCTTCTTGAGAATACTTGAATCTGTACGCACAGATACTTCACTAATGAGTTCACCAGGGATGTTGCAAACATTTGATGGAGTTCACAGTAATCTGTAACATATGACAGTGCCGGGGATTACTCTATTCCCCCTTCTTTCTCTCCAAATCCTATTCCTTTTTAAACTGACATAAATTTTCAAGCCCTAAGAAAATCTCTGAAATTAAAGAAATCAGAAGAGATACCATGTCATTTGAGTTAAGACTGTGTTTCAGCGTGCAGATGTATTGGGCAGGAGCTGATTTGTTACCACTAAATTAAAACCCTCCCAAGGAAAAGAGCGTTTTAGAACATAAACATGGGTGCTTCCAATGACTTTGGAAACTGTAACTGTAATTATTAGTCTTTTCAAAAAGGTATTATGAATATATTTGAATTACAATTTCATTAGTGTCTGGGAGCACACCAGTCAGACTATATTTGTACAGAGAAGAAATCACAGCCTCAGAAATCAAATACTGGAGAAATACTTCTGAGACACAGTCCCTAGGTTTCACTAGCTCTGTACAAGCACAGGTAACTCTTGTGCGTTCACCAGTGCTCCTCTGCATTCTTGGAGGTTTCTCCATCTCTAATGTTTTAGACTAGTAGCAAAATAGTCTTAAAGCCTTCTTAAAGACTTGAAGCAAGCACCCATTATATACTTTCTTGGGTGAAAGACACTGAGAGAGGAAGGAAGGTTAAGAAAAGGAAGTAGGAGCAAGAGATACAGTCACTTGGAATCTTACAGAGGGACTACGGCTAAGCTTGAGGAAACAACAGCCTAAAGAGAGTGCATTGTTCTAGGAGGTATGTGACTAATAGCAATATACTATTCAGATAAATGTTAGAGATTTCTTCCCTCAAAACTAAGGGCTATATAGAAACCTTTACAGTTCAGCATCATCTGCTGTTCTTCAAACTCTTTCCATGTGTGTGTGTTTTCTTTGACAACCTGCTGGTTGGCTTCCTCCTGCTCCTCCTCCAAGAAAGAGAAACATTTATTTGAAGGACTGAAGCTCTTTGAATACCAATGATAAAGCTAGGCAAATTTTTACTTTCCCTCGGATACTGCTGGATGCAGGTTTTGGCACACGCCAGGATAATCAGTTCTTTTCATTTTTAATCAGTGTTGATGATCTCACAGCAATTTATCCATTTTAATCAATGCAAGTTGTAAGCAAAGTAGATTAAGCAGATGAAAAGCCTGCTGGCTTACCAAAGCTTTCTAACAGTGATTGTTAACGGACAACGTGAGCCCCAAAGTAAGTATTATAGGGATCAAATAATTTTATATCAATGTTTCTGTGATACCTACCAGAAAGGAGGTCGTAGTGAGTACTTTACAAACCAACCTAAATTATTCTGTGATTCTAATTACCATAATCTATTTAAGAAAATAAGGAGAAATCTGAAAGAAACCACTTAGGTCACTGAGCCTGCCACCTTGCTACTGCAGGCACCAGATCAGACAATTTCATTCATAAACTTCCTGAGCTTCATCTCAGAAGTAATAAGATATCACAATGCTCTCTCCCTGCTCATACAAAGTGTCCCTCTGCACTGCCCTGTCTAATTAGTATGAACACTTTCAACTTCCAGCCTTAGCTTATCCTGTTTACAAGATCTAAGGGTAGCCCCGCACCTCCTCTCTTAGTGAGTGCTAGATTTAACTCGCCTGTCTTGAATGTGAAGGTCAATATAGAGAGAACAGGAGGCTACAAACCGAAGTGTGAGGAAACAGCAGATGAAACAGAGCATGAAAAAGAACAGATATTCACCACTCCATTGCTATCACCTTTCCTTTTCGCAGAAAGATTTTTGTTTGTTTGTTTTTAGGTGGGGCAAGGTAGTTGACTAGAGTCACCTCTACTTTGCATGAGCCTACATCCCTGCAACATTTAGCTCTTTGTAGCAGAAACTAGGTAGTTTTCACAGCCAGTGCTGCATTTCAGGTTTGCTCCAGCACTGTCTGAAAGGGATGAAAATTTTTCTGAACAGTAACTATCATGGAGTATGTGCAAGACAAGAAGACACAGCTGTCCTCTTGTGAAAACCAGTCTCAAAAGCAGTACAAGAGAGACTGAGAGCTCGCAAAAGGAAGGGGGAGAGGCAGGCAGGAAGACTGAAAAATAAAAAGCTGCTCTTTTTTTCATTCTGTGACAAATCTGTATCCTCAGAAGAAACATGTCATACTGCATTTGGAAGAGTGCTATACACATAAATTTTCATCAGAGAATACAGATTTGGATAATGTGTTGAGAGGAGATGGAGCTACAAGTCTGACTACTGTCTCTGGAACCTTGTATCACTTGTGTCAAGACAACAGAAAATCCTCAATCCAAATAAATGTCTAGGCTGCCTCACACTTACTCCTCTGTTAGCCCTCAACACAAAACACGCTATCACGGAATAAAAAGACCAGCTTAGAATTAGTAAAAAAAATAAGGCAGAAAAAGGAACACTATAGATAGTGGAAGAGGAATAAAGAACAAAAATCTGGAAGTTGTCCTTGTGTCATTTGAATCCTCCGGACAGCCTTAGTCCTTCTAACTCCACAAAGATACAGGGGAATGAAAAAAGTACAGACACAGGCAGATGCATAACAAAGATTCCTCGTGTGGAAAGACCTTTGAACTGGAAAAACATGCAACTGGGGGCCAACATGAGAGAGGGCTCTTTTTAAAGAGCAACATAGAAAAGACAAGAAGTGGGAAATGGCTGTTCATAGTCACTTTCATTATAAGAACTGTCAGACAACAGCTTGAGAGCAAACTACAAGAGATACTTTTTTGTGCAGCATGCAGCATCACTGCAGACTCCTCACTACAGCACATCATTAATGCCAAAACTTCACATAACTTTAAAAAAAGGACTGGACAAAGCAATGGGAGGAAAAAAATGCCTGTAAAGGGTCAGGAATGCACCAACATCCCACCATTTTTGTTTTACAGAAACACCTGATTGTTGCTAAAGGCCAGCGCATTTCCTAGGAGGAAAATCACCAGAAGCCTCCCTTGTTTCCCTCCTCGGGCTCTGCATGGCTGCTGCCAGTGGCAGGACACTGGGCTAGAGAGGACTTTGACCTCACCTGCAGTTCATATGCTCAAGCCATTATTCAAAATTTTGTTCTCTTTCTTCCCTGATTGACAACTGATGGATTAAAAACACCCCTGGATTTCACTGCTAATGTCCATTCACAGAGGTCCCCTCACTCATCTCCCCATTCCTTCTCCACAAACTATTGTGCCCAAGTCTTGGACACAGCTGTGCAGCTAGCCAGCACTAATGAGACTTAATTTCAGAAAACTGGCAACTACAATTATTAAATTGCTAAATCTTTTAATAGCAGCTTCACTGTTTAATCTCAGTACTTTATCAGATATGAAAAAATGCCTAAGCCCCAAATAATTAAACATGCAATGTGTTTCAATACTTCTGCATTAATAGCCTTAGCTTTTGAACCAAACATGCAGGGTTTCTAAACACTTGAACTCTTGTACAGATGCTTGAAAGCATCACGTTCAATCATTCTTGGGAAAAGAGCTTCAAAAGGTACTGGATACAAGTTAATCTGACCAAAACCACTAATTTTAAAAGAAGGACCCTTACACCCAGGCTGTAGTCAAATTAATAAAAGGCAAACCACAGGTACTGAACATTTCCTGGGACCTCTACCTCCAACCCCTCACCATGAAGCAACCTCTCTGTTTTTCATCATGCTTATTTCTCTTTCTTCCAGCCTTTTGCTGTTACTTTTGTTCCCTTGCTTACATGTAGCTTTCATGCAAGACATTACTTATCAAGAGTCAAGAATTAAACTAGCAGCTCTCACAAAGCTCCTCACTGTGTACTCCTGTATTTGCACACAATAACCTGTACAACTGAATGCAGAGAGCTCAACAATTTAAAGCTCACGCTAACAGCAAGACAGCAACAGACATATTACATGTGCTTAAGAACTATAAAAGGGAGAGAAACTCCCTGTTCCCTCTCCCAGCAAAAATATCAATCGGCACCATATAGCATGTGCAACACACACAATAATTTTCTCCGCACTGCTGGTTTTGACTGAAACCGAAGTAATTCTGTGATGAAATTGGACACACGGTATACATACTGCCTAAGATCTGTCTTCCTATGATACACATACTGCCTAAGATCTGGGTCCCTTTATCATCACTTAAATTAATTATCCTGAATTAATTACCTGACAAGCTTGAGGATCAGCCCAACTCAATTCATGCATACAGATTTTGAAAAGACAAGCAACAGTCCTACAGCATCCTGCTAGTGTCCTTTGGCATTCCACCCTTGCTTCCCAACCACTGTGGTCCGCGGTATGGCAGTCCTTATAGCCAGAATGAACACAGACTGAATTGTTATAGGAGTTACTGGATGCCTTTAATTAAAGCTGACAGGCGAAGGATCAGCATTTCATCAAGATTTTCTTTTAATATTATGCTTCTGTGAATCTTAATACATCACACTGAATATTCTAATATTGATCTTCAGATACATAAACTGCCCAGTAGCTTCCTTGGAAATACATCCAATGCTCATGTGCAAACAGAAGTTTCTTGGCTAAAACTTAACCACAAAAACATACCTTTTTTTTTGGTTTTTTTGGGGATTTGTTTGGTTTTGTGTTGGTTTTTTGGGTTTGTGGGGTTTTTTGTTTTGTTTTGTTTTTCCAGACAGAATCTTAGATCTAAAATGCAACATAACCATCATGGAACATGTCAGACAGGGAAAGCCCTCCAAGGATAGAGTGAAAGATCAGAAGAGGCATCCTCCTCTTCCTACAGCTCAATATTCAATATCAGTTTACTGTCACTTCACAGTACTTTAACCCAAACCTGACTAAAGACTAAAAGCAACACAAATCCTAAAAACAGCACACAAGCAGGAAGCCCAGAAATGCAGAGTCCTAAGCACTACACCTTCTACTCATTCAAACTTTAGATCCTACCTTCCTCTCTCTACTTCCATTACTCCCTCTCCTTAAAGGCTGCAACTGTAGTTACAGTGAACATTGAACTCTTCCCTTCTCCAGTAAGCAATCCTTTTCTTCACATTAATGCAGAAAAAGGAATATAATTCTATTTCCATCATCTTACAGCTGAGGATCATGTTTACCAAAATATCTTCCCGATACGCACTTTGCAGTATTTTTGGACAGATTTTATTTTTCAGCATATCGTAGCTAAGTCATTAAAATGTCAGCATTAGGATGCTGTGGTTACATTTTGACTTCTGTGTGGACAAATAACAGGCTTTCATACATTTGACAGTACTTGGTAAAATGACTCATGCTGCTTCATTTCAAGTAAAGCATTCGAAGTCAAAAACACACTAAATTAATGGAGATGGACTTGCCAGCATTTGCTAGGAAAGAAGTTGCAGGAGGGTGGTAGAAGAACTGCTGCAAACAACAGGCTGCCATGCTAACCTGTTAGTGGATCCATTGTAGCAGTAGTTTGGAAGGAAATCATAATTGAGTTCCCAAAAGACATGAAGAGTGATTCTTCCATAAGGGGCTGACACATTGTGATTGGCTTCTCTGAACATGGCATCAAAGCTGTCCAAGGTCATGTATCTACTCAGAAGCTTGTGAGTCATTTTGTTTATCTCTATTAAGCCATCCAGCTCCTACGAAAAACAAGAGGAAAGAAAGTGAGCAGTGGATTTAATAAAGTGGAGAAACTTAACAAAGTACATAAATAACCTTGACCAAATAGAAGACTAGAAAGAAGTCAAAATGAACAATTGACTCTTCCCCGGTCTCTTACTTTAATGATAAGAGCTGCAAAGAATCAGTGCTCTTGGGATTGTTTTGTAACTCTCTCCCACCAAAACCTTCTGAGACCTTAAGGGTATTCATTAAAACCGGTCCTCACTGCAGATGTGTCTCAAACACAGATCTGTGCCTACTCTTCTTCCACTAAGCAAAAGTTAAAACTCCAACATTTGATTGGGGTCAGACATAGGCCAAGAAGCTTCTTCCGCATTTCCCACTTTACAAGCTATCACAAAGTAATTTCTGTTCCGTAGGGCAACTAGTGAACTAACTTTTGTAGCAGTATTAGCAGGAATAACATCACATTCACCATAAATCTTTCTCATGGTTTACTCCAGTGAAGAACGTACTAAGATGCCGTGAAAGACCAGACCCGACATTTGTTGGTTGTGAAGGTATCCACAAAATCATTAGCTGCACACTACACAACCATATATGAGCACTGCCTTTCATAATGTTTCTCCTCTTGACAAGAAATTCTCACTATGGTTTCTGGCACTTTTAAAAATAAAATTTAAAATAAAAAATAAAAAAATTAAAATAAAATCCATCTCTGACATCAGACACTGAAAACACCAAACACAAAGAACAGAACCTGCCACTCCAAAAAACCCAAGCACTGCTTTTAAAGATCGTTGTGCAATGACCTAGTGAAGGAATGTCCAGTGGCTTGGTTTAGCAGTGCATCAAGCTACTGGTCATCTTCCCACACAATGCTGTCAGATTTAACTGCTCCGTGTTTCAAAGGATTGTCAAACCTGTGAGTAACAGTTCCTTTAAAGAAAAGAACCACTATGATTGCTATTATCATATCTGAGGGGGAAAAAAAATAGCTCAGTCTTTTAACTACCTTAATTTAATTTCTTTAGCTTGAAAAACAGTAGAAATTGCTGATTAGTTAAGCTATTTGTATCAGTTTCTCACTGAGAAACCCAAGCATTTTTTAGCAGAAATTATTTTGCATAAAACAAAAAAAAAAAAAAAGGAGAAAGAAAAGGAGCATGGTGGAGGGACAACACTTTAGCCCTGACACTTTCTAACTCAAGGAGGAGTAAGAACCTGTGACCTAAGAAATACATCTTAAATCATTTTTGTTCACCTAGCCATTGAGAAAATCCTGCACATAACAGAGGAAAACTACATCTCAATAATTTAAAGTTATAACACCAAGCGCTGAAAAGTCAAGACCCTCTATTGCCTCAGTATTTGATTTATCTTCAGTAAAGAATGAAATTAAATCAAGGTAGTTAACTGCATAACAAAATCTCACTGGTAAAAAACTTATTACAGAAAGACCAATGGTAAACTTTCTTGCATAACTTTTAATTTATTTTTCAATCCAGTAGAACTGAACGTGTCTGATATTTTTCTTGTTGACTGCATATTTACTTGTCAAATTCATGCCATCTGGAAATAAAATTTGGTTTTTAGCATTTTAATCAGGAAACTAACTCAAAAGGACTCCTCAATATTGCACAGATGCTCTTCTTCCACAGTCACAAGTCAGATCTTGTTTCTCCACAAAAAAAAAGTATTTTTGTCATGCTACAAAACCAAGCTGCCTGGGTAAATAAACTCATTTTGAGTCTACCAGGCACAAGGCTGTTTTGTGTTGGTCTGCAATTTACCTACAAGCACAGACAGAAGCAGGCATTTACAAAAATTTAAATTACAAGAATGCTCATTTTCCTTGTTTCCTCATGGCTCCTAGTACATGCCTTCTTTACAGGTGATGTTTACACCTTACTCCGAAGGCCCTTAGTTACAGCAGGTTTATTTTTTTTCTGGGCAAGGAAAGAACAAGATTTTCAGCCTCAACAGGACCAGGACTTGCACAGTCCCACGTACTCCAGAGCACTGCATCAGGTCAGGCCAAAGCACTGTTTGACCAGAGATGCTAGTTAAGGCATAGGAAGAAAACAATCATGGTACATCAGAATTAATAAAGTCCACAATATACTACAATGGCAACAGAGGATTTGCCAGTATAATTTATGATGTAGCTGGAGGTGACTAAAAGAAGGCCTTCTGCAAGACTAAACTGCTTCTCTGGTACGAGGTTTTGTCAATCTAGACTTAGTAAACCAGACAAACTTCAACCATTGTATTGTATGATTTCACACTTGCAGAAAAACTAAAACAAAACAGAGAGAAAAGTTTTGTTATTTTTCTAATAAGACTGCTTAGATTATGTCCCATTTACATATATTTAACTAAGGTTTAGGATAAAACAAGTTTGCCTGTTAGGTATTCAGCCTCTTCTCCTTTTAGGAGTGACTGTACAACTACTTGCTGAGAGTATTTAGAGGACTCCTAGCAAGCTGGAGAAACCTGTATAGATTCTTCCATTAAAAAACAAATACAGATTTATAATGGGGGAAAAAAAAAGATTAGAAACAAGGCTAGATGTCTATCATTCTCAATGCAAATAAAAGAATTAAAAATTAAAGTAAATTAAAACAAACAAACCAAAACAAAACTAGCACCTAGACCCCAACTGCAGTGTCAGTGCTCTGGCAAAACTGCAACACAACACTCACCACAATGGAAGTCAAATCCTCACTTTCAAATCGACCAATTGCCAGTTCCATTGACCTGTACATGGCTGCTGAAATTCTCTGAGTGATCAGTCGGTTCAGGTCTATCGATCTACCAAGAAGCTAAATAAAAAAATACTATGAAGTTCTGAACTGAAAGTGAAATTACGAGACAAGCTGTACAAGGAGTATGAGACTCCACAGATTAACAGACTCTCACATGGTGAACTTGCATTCCAAGCACACAGAAACAAAGCAGACAAAATGTATAAATTCACAAACAAATGAGGTACTACAATTTACATCCCAGTTCTCACAAAAAGAACTAAAATCACATGTTGCATTTACATCTAAGTATTTACATCAGCATTTTATGCTTCCATGACATTGTGCCAACAACATATTGAAAACTGGTGAAAGACATTATTACGAAGGCAACGCTACCACATGTGACATTCCTCTTTGGCTTGTTTTTGCTTAACTGCAACAGACATTTGCATTAAATCAGGATCTTTTAAGTTTTTGTCAGTTATGCCACTTAGATGACAGAACATAAAGCACAGAAAGAGTTTTATATACCTACATAAATGAACACCATTGGAAAATTGCCAAGCAACTCGAATACAGCAGAGTACATATTAACTCACTTGGACATGTCTCTGTTTCAGCAGTGTCTCGTAGCGGTTAGCCTGTAGCAACTGAATGGTTGCTCCCTGATTCTTGCATTCTGAACGTAACCGTTTATCCAGAAGCAGGCTATTAAGAAGAAAAGAAAATGCTTAAAGTATGTTAAACAGCAAAGCAGAGCAGAAATGCATGAATAAAAGTTCTCACTACTGGAATAGCTACCTGCCAGCCATTGCCTTGTAGTACGCAAATATTTGGTCTGCCAGCTTGTAGACAAATTGGTCAAAACATAGGTTTACCTTGGGAGGGGAAAAAAAGGTGCATTTAGAGCTGCATAACATTGAAAGAGGGGAGCCCATCCAAGACCTCCCACTATTTATCAAACATAATGAAGAAAGTTAACGCATCCAAATTTCCCAGCGTAAGAGAGATGATATGCAGTTTTCAACATTAAAGGAAGGCATTTTGCACAGGTCTACAGCTTTCCTCACAACATATCACCCAACCAGTTAGCCATCTCCTGGTCTTTCTTCTCAGCTTGTTTTTTATCTCCAACTGTTCTGAATCTCCTATAATAGGTCTTGGCCTTGGTATAATTTTCACATTCAGGTACTGACTCTTTTTTGTCCAGTAGGTAAGGTTACCTTACCTCTGCCTCAATCTCATCATAGAGGAACTGCTTCTTGAATTTAGTAAGTGCATAATGAGCACTGTCATTATAGAGGTCCAAAGAATACAGAACATACCTGAATGAAAAAGAATAGAAAAAATGTTACATGTCTACAGAAATTATGATTCTTCAGGATGGTGTAGTCAACATGTTACAAGCCAGTCAATATTGTAATGTACATGTAGTTCATGCAAACAGGATCTTTTTTTTTGTTTTGTTTAAGTTTATGTAAAAAGAATCACACTTTCTGCTTTAAGAAAGTGTTTTGTTAGTTCAAGAATCTGTATAGATAAGTTTACAGTCTGAAACTTGTTTTCCATTAAAATGGAACTATACTTTTACCACTGTACATTATACTTGACATCTTGACAGTAAGGAAGGAGAATTCACTCAAGGAACTACATATTTGGCTGGTGCAATTATATGAAAGATTTAATATTTCAATTATTCACTTCAAACAGAAAACTCAGAGAATCTGGAAATCAGCAAATGTAAGAGGAAAATTGCATAAAGGTTCAGAATACCTTCTCAGTAACTGCTTGCTAAAACCAATTAAAGCAATAACATTAGAATAAGGAGTAGTAATCATTAAGAATAATCATTCAACTGAAGAGCACAAGTAGGTCTTACTCCATCATTGATGCCTCTTTGGTCTCCAAAATATGGTCTGTCAGAATCCAAGGCATGGACATCTCAATGGGAAACTGGATTCTTCTGCCCATGGTCAGCTCTAAGAAGAATTCTCTGAACCACAGCTGGGACAGATCACAGCATTGCTGCAGGGTTTCTTTCAGGATAAATAAGGCAGAGTTATACTTCTTATACAAGTACATTAAGAACAATACAACTGTGATTCTGATGATGCAATGTGAAACAAAAAAAGCAGGCATAAGTCACTAGAGCTATACATAGGCCAAATGTGTAAGCCAAAGTCAAAATGTAAAACCCATGACTTCTTCAAAGAGTTCTGAACTTCACGTTGGCCCCCACAGTGATGCCTTATTAGAGAAAAGAGCATGGAAGTGGACCAGACTACCAGTTAAATGGAAAAACTATGTACATCATTAAAGGGGGCTTTCTATCTTACTTTCTCAGTTGGGGCCTGAGAAAGCCATACACTGAACTTGGGAAGCAGCAGGTAAAGGAGACAAAACTGTACCGGATCCACCCGCACTATCTCTCCCTTTGGAGGACTCAATCACTCCACACGTTTCTGGTGATTAGATGGGCAAGAAATGACAGGGACACATGAAGGAGGGCTTAAACCAAAAAGTTTCTAAGGCCACTATCAAGGGCACGGAGGTGTGCTTCCCACCTCTACAGAAAACACTTGGCACAAGCCTTCTTGTGCGGAAGGCTTGAGAACCAAAATGGGAATGAACTCTTTACATTGAGATCTTCTGAAGACCTTTTGAAGTGCTGTTCCCCAGCAGCATTATGAGTGACATTAACAGGCTCCCCCTTCTCTGAGGGTAAAGGAGTCCGGTAGCAAAACAAAAATGAAAGACAACACAGCATGGTGACAACAAAGACTAGATACATTCAATGTCAGTAGGTGAATTCTTTAGGACAGCATGTTTCCGATTACAATTAACTGAATAGTAAGAGTAGTGAAATGACATCAAATTTACTACAACAGAGAATTTGTTTCCTCTGTACTTAGAACAGAAAAAAAAATCCCCAAAACACAAAAACTACTTCCTTTTTAAAATTTCAGTGTGTATAGGCTTATCTGTCCCTTGTTTATATAAACACATACATTAAAAAAACATAAAAGGGAGGTAACAATATGGAATTTGACGCATTATAAACAAATGTAAAACAAGTAAAAATAAAAATCCCACCATGATACTGAATGTCACATCTCAGAAAAGGTTTGGACAGACCAAGGCTTTTGATAAATAAACCAAATGTAAGTTAGCTTAGGCAATCGGAAACATTTTCCAGGTCGTGTTAGAGGTGTTAGGACATGCTAAGCTGGACACTGATCATCTATATATCTTACCACTGAAATTTATCAAATGAGTGTAGAAGAAAGACTCGCGATGGAATTTTTCTATGTCCAATATGGTGGGCCCCTCAAGGCTACTTCTCAAGGTTTTCTTGGAACCACTTTTGTCAGCAATGAGGGACTCTAACATAGTTCTCACCATGTAAAGCTGTATCATTAAAGGAAACAATTGTGGTGGAAAGGGGGGGAAAAAAGGAAAATACACACGGTACATTAGTCGAGCAACACTGAGAATTACTATCAGTAAGCGACTGCTCCACTTCAAATTGAAAACTGGCACTGTGTAAGTAAAAGCCTTTCAGGCGAGAGGAACAGATGCAACGCTAGCCTACGCACCAACACAAATGCCTACCCATGCCAAGGGGACCTCCACTGACACTTAGCAGCAGACCATTTGCAGTGGAACAGTTCACATCACCACAAAAGTAAAAGTAATAAGTAATATCTTACCACCAAAGTTTAAAAGAGGCGGATAGGTGTAGGACTGCCTCAGAAACTTGTGTGTCACATGCAATAGCTTTTCCAGTCCCAGAGACTTGAGCTGCTTCAACAGCTCAGCAGAGTTTAAGGACTCTGTCATAGTGCGAATCATGTAGAGCTAAAAACCAACAGACAGGGGCAGGCAGGGGAGAGAGAATTCATTAATAAAAACACATGAGTAAATAAGGAAAGGGGAAACAGAAGCAGAGAAAATGTGTTAGTTTGTTAAAAAATGAAAAGTAGCACAGTAAGCATGCAGAGAAGGACATACAGAAAGGTTTGTTCACTCAGAATAATCACAGCAATCCGGTGCCCCCTCAAGCAAAGGGAAAAGTTCTCGTTTATTTCAGAGGATGCTCAGAGAGCCATTAGCTTCTCAAATGATTTTGCAAAGATTTCCAAGTACTATCAATTCATACATAGCCATTTTAGAACTGCATGAAACTGAGAAAAACTGGAAAAATCTAAAAATCAATATATTTGCCGCCCTCCCCTTCCTCCTGTCAGCTGAGACAGAAGTGTGCCGGCCCAAGAGCAGAAAAAGCAGACAGAACCATGTACTCTAAACAGCCTGTTGCAGCCAGTGAAACAAAACCCTTAAACATACCAAGCAAAGGAGAAGCACGCTGGTGGTGATATTTAATTCTTTAGAAATCAAACAATTTTTTTCCAATTCCCAAACAAAAATCTTTATTAAACCCATCTTAGCACAATTTAAACAATTTTTTATTGCCCAAGATTATTATCCATACAAGCTCTCTTCCCCACAGGTTAACATATTCTCTTTACAAACCACAGTTGCCTTCAATTTTTCACCCCAAGTTCTCAGTACCTCATTTTCTCAGATGAGCTGTGAATACCAGACCATATACTCTCCAAACAAATTCACAAAGAAAATAAAAAAGATAATAACATGGAGGTAACAAGAATGAGCATCTAGGTATGGGATTTTAATGACTACCACAGAAAACACATTTGAAATACCTCTTGTTTTAGCAGCACAGCAGCAGATTAAATAGATTTTAGGGAGCAGTTTTATCATTCATTACTGAACAGTAAGAAGGACCTTGTCAGAAGTAAAATTCTCTCCCATATTTCACAGTCAATCATTTATATTTTAAGCATATTTTAAAACTACATAGACATCTATTGAATAATGGGATTTAACAAAAAAAAAAAAAACGACCAGCCATACCAGAGATGGGAGTCAGTCAAGAAATAACTAAAATAGTTTAAAAATATTATTTAAATAACATTAGGATCTCAATGAGAAAATATTTCTTCCCAGTAAGTCAAATTAAAGAGATTGAACTGCGCATCAGTATAGAAAGTGACAGCAACCCAGACAGAATTTTGGTTAAGTATATATAATTTTGTAAATATAAATCTAATCTGAGTTGATTTTGAACATTAACAAAAAAAAAAAAAAAAAAAAGACCCTTCAATTTTTAAATAGTTCAGGCCAGAGAGAAAACATTTCATGCAATAATTATTGACAGATATCACAACCACCAGACAGGAAAATACCTGAGTGCTGGAGGGTCCCACTGCACGCCTTGGGACCTTGATGTCAAAACCGCTTTTGGGGTCCTTCTCTCCTCTTAGAGCTGGGTCATTGAACGGCTCATGACCAGCTTCCCAGTCACAGACTGTCTTTCTGATGGCCTGCAAAACACTGAACACAATTCACACTACTTCAGACTGGCATGCATCCAAGCGCATTGAGGAGATCATTTTATTTTTTTAAGCACTCTTCCACAGCCACAGAAACTTTGCAACAGCATTCAGGAGATCAGGCTAACTCAGAGCAACTGCAAACAATTTTGCCAACAACAACAGAATTCCTGTTTCCAGCAGAACTCCAGAATTCATCTGGAATTTATACAAACAGCTTCATACTGCTAACCCCAAATACTGCACTGGCCTTCAGATACTTGTCAGAAACACAGCCTGCCATATCCTGTGGTGTGCTGAATGATCAAGCAAATGTCTACTCCCAGATCTGAGCAGGTATGAAAGTAATAGTTCCCTATTTCATGCAAGTCCCTGGGACAAAAAGACTCTCCCTGCAAACTTGGTAATTTGGAGTAATTTGTTTATTTTTAGCTTATGATAGTATTTTTGTGGCAGTCAGAGCATTTAGCATAGCCTAATTAGCCGAAGACTTTCACCTCCAAGAGGATTGCAATGAACTGTGTGAGTAAACAAATGGTAAACAAGTCAAGATTAAAAGCAAACAACTACAGACAAAAAAATAAGGCTGGGAAATGCCACCAACCAGTGTCGCAGACAGAGCACTTGAAGGAAAGCTTAAGACTTATAAGTCAAAAGCAGCAGAAGCTGAGAAAGACGGCAGAATGCTAGGAGGGCAGAGATGAGACTATAGGGTAGGACGTAAACACAAAACATAAGGAAAGGAAACACTGGAATCATAAGGAAGGACGATAACGTCTTTCTTCAAAATAAAAATAATAGACTTGCTTTCAATACTACAGTACTTATCTTTCCTTAAAATAAAAATAAACTACAGGCAACATAAGACCTCCTGTTGTAGTCCTAAGTGGCTCAAGACAGCCTGGATTCTTACTGTAGCCAAGTTGGCAGCCATTCATTTTTCACTCCAGACTTCAGCCTTCTTCAACTTCCAATACATATTCATCCAAGTTAACTTTGAATACAGACAGTCTCGTAGGGGAGTACAGACGTAAAGAGGCAAAATTTAACAGCTGTGCAATTCTGGAACAAATTTAGTAAGATTTGGAGGAAAGAATACAGGAGAAGATGAAAACAAGAATGTTACCTCTGAATCACATTTTTCTTCTTTTTAATGGCTTGTCTTAATGGCTCTCTAAGTGTGACCTGAGCAAAGTCTTGAAGAGCTGCATAAATAGTATGGCGAATGGCATGATTGAAAACACTTTCCATCCTTCCCATCAGCACCTGAAGACCTTTGATCATGGCAATCACCTGCAAAAAAAATAAAAAGTATATTTTTCTTACTTTGTCTGTAAAATTGTTCAAAAAGCCCCCCCCCCCTTTTTTTTTTAATACAGAAAATTATAAAAAGGGAATTAACAAGTTCCAAAAGTTGGGGTTTTTTTTCCAATAGTTTTCCTGTGCTCCTCCTACAGACTGAATGGATGAAAACAGGCTCTTTCAGAGTCAACACAGGGCCTGCGGTCTTTTTGCACTAGGTATAGAAAATGCTTATAATATTTTCCTTTGTATAGAATTAATCTTTGGAAAATCTCTGTAAAAAAAGATTTATCTTACCTCAACCAAAGCAAACTTCTCCTCACTGGTATAATTGTATCTTGTTGCTCTTTCATACTCTTCCGCATTGTCTGGACAATCTTTATTAGAATATTTGTCAGTTGGATGTACCAGCTTCCACGAATACTGCAGTTCACACAGCAGAACAGGGAGAAAAAAGATGGGGGGGGGAAAAAGTCCTGAGAAATACAAAACATAGCTAGACACAAATAATATCCTTTAAGAAATACTCCAGTTTTTTCAAGGATATCTGAAAAATAATATTTGGTACTGTTCTCAAAACCTGCATAAAAATCTGAAACTACCATCTAGTGGAAATGCCAAACAATAATTTGCCTACCAAATTTTCTTGAAAGCCAGTGATCCTTTATTAGCTCAAAAAATGCAATTGACACTCAGCAAGTAATGAACTTCGGAGTATTTTCTACTGAGCAAATGCTAGTGTGGGCAAAAGTTTCTTCTCCACTTCAAGCATGATAAACACAGAGAGACCTCAGAGCATAACAAAAAAATCCATCATCCACACACAAAAAGAGGAGCTTCCAATTTGGCCAAATGTTCACATTTAGAATTCAAAAGACAACTGGAAAATTACAGGTTTTTGGGGTTTTTTTTAATGTTTACTAGGCTTAAAGGTGTGGAAATAGCTGTATTATCTGTGACAATATTGTCTGAACAGCATGCATTTCCCTTAAATACTGCCTTTCCAGTCACTGAAACACAGCTCAAAATGTTCCTGAGCAGTGTCAGGCCGATCTAATATCCATCAGGGTACATCTAGTGAAAAATCCTAGTCACATTCAAATACAATTTTTTCACAGTTTGAGTTCAGTGAATAGTAAGTTCTGGTTGATATTATTTTTATGCAAGCATTAGATTACAGAGCAATATAAATTTGCCTACCATAATGGTCTAATATTTGCACCAATTAACCTAAGGTAAAGTATAGCATCACACCCTGCAACCTAAGTGCTACAAAGAGGACACCGGGGAAATTATTAAACAAAGATGAAGTATTTTAGGGGCATTAAGTTCACAGGGTTAAGTTGGACATCAAATGTATGCTGAAACTTCTTATATGAACATAATGCATGTAACAAGGTTCGTGGATACTGAGTGAATGCAGAGGACAGGTAGATAAGTAGGATACTCCAAAACAGAGTAAATTCTCAGTAGGAGGATAGGAAGAAGGTGAACACAGTCTTACATGGGAATACATGGGATTTCCTTACTTAAGGGAATCCATACAAATCAGAAAGACAAAGAAAAGCAGTGATAACAGGCAAAAAAACTTGCTGTGGTCCTCAGAGAAAGTTTGTTCTGGAACTGGGAGGATAAAAAGAGATCTAAAAATTAGAGACTTTCTACAGAGATATAATAAAATATAATTTCTACAGAGATATAATAAAATTGAAAGATTGTCACAATGAAGAGAGAGCCTGAATGCAGCAATTTGCAATGACAGAAATAAAGGAAGCAAGTCTGAGAGTGGCAGAGGCCAGAAATAGATGACAGCAGCCTCTCTTAAGAAGGAGAACAAGATTTTCACCATCAAATACACTGCTGATTTAAATAGGAATAGGATAATACAGGAAAAAGCATGACTCATCTACTGTCTTTTAAAAGAGACAGTTAAAAATACAAAAGAGAAAGAAAACTCAGTCTCTAGCTGTGCCCACTGTGACTACACTGGATTCATGTCATGCACCTGTCCATTAAATATAACAAGTTGAATGTACTGTATGAGATTGTACATGCTAGTGGGTCTTCAAAGCAGCAACAGTACTCCTAGCCTCTGAGAACTTCATGTGCCTTCCTCTAAGAATGTGGTTTGGAGCTGGAGGAGAAAAGGACTGAAAGAAGAAGGAAGAGGGGAATTAAGGGAAAAAACCACATGTTTTTCACTGCATTAAAGCAAATGTGTCCAGCCTCACCAGGCTGCCTCTTTTTCATCTGGTTTCATTCCCCAGGTAACATACCACTTCCATGACATGTGCACTCCACTGGGAGAGAAGCTGCAGGCCTTGGAGAGAGAGATCAAAGAGCTTCCGATACTCTGCATCTGTTTTTTGAGCTTCCTGTCGACCAGACCCAGTCACCACCTACAACATTATTAAACAACAGAAAAAACAAACAAACCCACATCAGAACATGCTGCATCCAGCATCCATAGCCAAATTTCTATATAGATTTCTTTTAAGCATTATAACAGCGAGATGTACCAACATCTGCATTACTGTCAACTTTTTCTTCTAGAGACTTACACGTGTTGGAAACTACTGGTATCCCTAATCACCAAAATGTTGTTGCAGATGAATTCAAGATACTAATTATATGTATTATATGTATGTTATAGATTCTATATATGTATACATGTGTGTATGTGTGTATACATGTACATTTCTTTTTCTTTTTTCTCCTTTATTTTCCTTTAGCTAATCTCTTAACTTTTGGTTTCATTTAAACTGCTATGAGCACCGGTTGGAGTAAGGGCTAGACAAGCTATTCCAAAAGAGACATGCCAAAAGTTCTAGGACATATATATCCTAGACAGACAGAGAGATAGACAGATATAGGCAGAAGAATACTGCAGTTTGCATGATGTATTATTATTTTACATTTAAATAGTGTAAATACCATTCAGAGATTGAGTACTAGTGCTGCAGCCAGCTTGTCTTGATTCAGGGGATCAAGCTTTGTCATTCAGCTAGCCTGAGGTTTACCTGCTCTTCACACCACTCTTAATCAGTGACATGAAATTTGCATTAATAGCTCTAATTCCACACACCTCACTGTTGCTGTAACGAGCCAGTTCTGATATGAAACGCATATGGTCTTCTCTGATTTGGATCATCTGCTCACATATATTGTATTGGGGACTGCTGCTGGAAGACGTGCACGTCCATCTGTTTCAGACAACAAAATAAACCCACCTAAATCAGTTTAGGTAATAAACAATAGAAGTGATACTGCAAAAAAAGAACCATAACACATGAGGTTTTAAAAAAATGTTCCTTCTCCTCTATTTGAGGCCTTTCCTCTCCTCACACCTCTACCTTTGAGCCAGCACAATCTATCAGTGATGGATTGCCCTTCTGAATTCAAACAGGACTTCTTCCAGGTCTTAAAAAACCCCTGCTTTCTTTTCTTTTCTGCATTTTTTTAAAGGCTGCTGCTATGAAATAATAAACCAGAATCTCTCTTCAGGAGCACACACTTAGGGACAGGACCAAAAAGTATTGAAAGGCAGGGCAGAAGTATAGGTACAGGTTGCAAGATACACCTAGCTACCTTCAGACTGATTTTTGTTATTCTTGTTTAACTATGAGCAGCCTACAGTATGCTCCCAACTATAAAAAAAGGCATTATTAAATACTATCAACATGTTATCAAGGGACACAAAAGACATGCTACCAAGAACATCATGTTAAGTAGCCTCCTATTTTTAGTAGCTCAGCAGGCCTACTGCTGTTGATTTTCTCATAGCAATTTCATGCAGGTTATGAGTTTTTCTGCAGGAATTAAAATGCAAAGCACTAAATTCTAAATTCATGTAACTGCATTGAGGGAAGGTCTTGGAGGAGCATGGAAACATTCACTAAAACAAAGCAATAATCATAAACCATGGAACCATTTATGTAAAAACTGGCTGCATCTTCCAGTTATTTTGCTGTGCTGTACACCTAGCCAAAAAAAAATAAGAGGGGGGAGGCAAGCTAAGTTGCTGCTCCATAGACATTTATACACATGCCTATTTACCCATGCACTACTACTGCTCACCTGGCTTAGTAAAATCCTTCATTTCTTTTAAAGAAAGTTTCATATTTAAAGGAAAAAATAAAAATCAAATTAGTAAAAGATAAAATTCATTTCCTCCAACCCAGGTGATAAGAAATGTCACAGATTCAAAAATGATCTTAGCAGTGTAGAAAAGTCTTTAAACAATTTGTTTCTCTAGTTGTATGTACTACATGAAGTACACTAACAGTGAAATACCCACACCAACAAGTACACCAAAGTGAAAATCCTATTAAAGTAATCACCACAGACCCACAGACTAATGGACGATTATGAAAATATACTCCAAGGGTCTGACTTTCCCCAGTCCATACACGCTCCTCTTTGTTTCCTTCTCCCCCTTACCTGGATTTATTTTCCTCATAATGGGCACTGGTCTTAATGTATCTTGCAAGTTCAATCTGCATGTCACCAAACAATGGGACAACCTGCAACTGCTGTACACAGGGAATACATATGATTAGATAAGTTAAACACAAATCTTAGTGAGAGGAAACCATTGTTTACACATATTATAGGCCAAAGTGATCCTCATTCTATTTAATTATATCTAAAATGCAAAGGGAATTACCTTTGAAAACACATATTAAGATCACATCTTAACCAACCTTAAAGAACTTGTCTATCTTGGCTAAATTTATCCTTTTCTTTGCATCCAGCTTATAGATGTTACTGACACTTCCATCCATCAGGTACAATCCAAAGCCCATAACCTGAAAAAGAAAAAACCAAACCTCTCCACAAAAGAACCTCAGAGGCAAAAATCTGCTGCAGGAAGACCATTCTTCATATAATTAAAAAAAAAAAAAAAGTAATATTTTAAACACACAGTCTTGAAACACTCACCCTCCTTCAAACAATATATGTTCAAATACACACATTTCTGTAGTATTCTTTTATTATATGCATATTAGTAGTTTTTACATTAACATTAGCCTGATCAGTTATCATTAAAAGATGCTACTTGTTTGTATAAAGATTTAGCATACAAAAAAATGTCACTGAATACTAGAGTCTGTCTGGTTTAGACAGGTTTGTTTTACTTTCATTTTATTAAAATTCTGTATGTGCAAACTGATCTGTAACAGAATTTTAGATCTAACATCTCAGAGCTATTGCTTTTTATGGCTTCCAGCATATCTCCGAACTATACACACAAGAGCTCAGAAGCATCCAAAAAAAGTCTAATTACATTTTACCCAAGCTATTAACTTAAAGTTATAATTCAGTAGTTATTACAATAGCAGGAGCTGAGCATTAGCCACTTAATGTGTTCTAAACATGCATCTACTGAGCAAAAGGCTTAAATATGAAAGACGCATTGGCCATCCCGGCAGACAGAACAGAAATGTTCTACAGTTCATGCATTGGTTCAGGATGCTTCCATTTGGTCCTAATAAACAGAGCTCTTCAGAAGTTAAAAACTGAAGTGACTCAAAATATTCGTCATGAGGCAAATTTACAATTCTTACTCTATACCTTTCCTACCACCGCAAGACATGCAGGTGGTAAGATCAATCACACTTCATATTGCCCAGAACTCTATTACATGTACATATTCCAGATCACTAAATTTATTTACTTACCCTAATTTTACGCTACTTGTTCCCTGAAACCTTTGATACACAGCCTGACCTCCAAAAGTTTTTTATACAAACTTGCCACATATCTAAAACTAAAACATAGTAGGTCCTTTCTGTTGTCATACTTCATAGAAACACAATTCCATAGAATTGGCTTCCTAGCAAGGCTGCAGTTCAATTGGGTCAGCTTTAATTTATGAAAAACAAAAATGGATTAGAAACTTTCTAAATAGATTTAGCATTCAATATAACAAAGAGATAATGGAGAGGGAAAAAAAGAAAAAAATAGTTATTTCATTAATCTGTTTTTTTTTTTTTTTAAAAGGCAAAACAACAACAACAAAAAATTAGTTTAGACACCTGTGTCCTGCCTAAACAATTAATTTTTAATTTTGTACCAGAAATAAACTTACTTTTAAAAGCATATGTTTCTCACTGGGAGTTAGATACATTTTGTTCTCATAGTAGTCCACACACAAATTTACAATATCTGCAAGCAGTTCTTCATAGCCAACAATCACCTCCAACTGCTGCTGTAAAGACTGGGAAAAGAAGAGGATACTAGTCAACTAGTTATACTCCCTGGGGAACAACAATTACTACCCAAACTGGAAGAGTTTTATTTTAATAGTTTTGTGAAGCATTAGTTATTTTTAAAAAAAGACAATTAAAGCTTACCTGTGTAATCTTGTTGTGGTTGGCGAGGAACATGGAGAGGTTCTGGGATTCTTGAATGGACTGAGGATCTGCCATTTTCCGCAGGAACTGAGCAGCTCTTTGAAAACAGAAGAAAAAACAGTATTTTCCTTCAACAGGACTGACTGTAACCAAATCTGTCCCCTCTCAATAGAAACACATTCAACACCGAATCTACCAGGGGAACTGTAAGTTGCCAGTACAACAGTACATCATTCACTGCCTATTGTCAACCTCAGTGCATCTCCCACTCCAAACTCCTGAAGCAAGCAGAAACCTGACAGACATAGCCAGTACTTTTTTGCCACAGCTTTATAAAAGTGAGTTACCCAAACACAAGCTATGGACTTGACAAATCTGTGTCAAGAGCCTGTTTCATAAAAGATAAAGTGAAGGTTTTTTAGCAAAATAGCTAAAAAGGTGAAAGTTCACTATGAGAGAGATATGGACTTAATGGTTCCCAAATGAACTGTTTTCCAAACCCAAATCCACCACTGCACCCTATTTAAAAGACCGAATCCAAATCAACCCAAAAACCATTGGGTATATCCCTCAACTGCTGGGGGAAGCAGTGGCTCTATAGACCCAAGCCACGCAACAACCCAGGAAAAGTCAGCCTTCCAGAAAACAGTGCCCTTCAGAAACACCCTTCCAAAGAAAAAGAATGCAAACCAAATAAGTTTAAGAGGTCTCCAGCCACAACTTCAAAAGGCAACTACTGGTAGAGGCAGAAATTAAATCTCATGTAAGTGGAAGCAGCACAGACAAAATTGGCTAGTCATTGCCTAAATGGTTTTCTTTATGAAAGACCACAGAGGTTACAGCTGGCATAAAGACTGTCTTCTCCTGCTGCTCTGACCTCCACGTTCAACAGAAGATACCCAATACCATCTGGCAGCTCAAGCACAAAACTTGGCCACCCTTCTCTCCTTGCTACACCTGCGGTC
This sequence comes from Pterocles gutturalis, assembly GCF_000699245.1. NCBI lineage: Eukaryota > Metazoa > Chordata > Aves > Pterocliformes > Pteroclidae > Pterocles > Pterocles gutturalis. Next base: position 69,607 of record NW_010101763.1, read on the forward strand.
ATGACGACCTTTAACAGCAAAGCTGAAATGTCTTTAAGAAGCAGCATAACAACTCCCAGCTACAAATGTCAAAAGTGGATGACAAAAATAGAATAGAATAGGACAGAATAGAATAGACTTGAAAAGAATAGAACAGAATAGAATAGAAGTAGCACAAGCCACCAGAAAGCCAGTTGCCTCTCAAACTTAAAAAGCTTTATTAAGCAAAGTATATTCATTATGTTTAGCATACACCAAGACAGAAGTATTTGACAGCTTGGCATTAAAAGGCAGAAGAACCTTTTGCTGCTGGAAGAACGGCATAAAGAAAACAGATTTACTGATCTGCCTAATTGCAGTTAATGCACCTCTAATTTCAGGGTAACCTGTCCCAAGGTGAAGGGAGTGCTTTTGAGGAGAAAGCTGTCAGAAAAAGAGCAACTGCTGCCATCTTGCGGGAGGCCTGTATCCTGGCAGCAGAAACCCGGGTCCTGTTGCTCCTTGCCACTTACCGCTTGTAGGCTGAATGGTCATTCTTCACGCTGCACTTCATATTTTTCAGCTCATCCAAGACCGCAAACATGTTGATGAATTTCCCCAGCGTGATCAGATATGCTTCAGACACAAAGTCCTTTCTCCTCTCTGCGTGGCACAAGCGTCTCACCTCCCCACAAAACCGCTCAATCGCATTTCTCTAATGAGGGGGGGAGGAGGGAAAGAAGAAACAGAGAGTAAAAGTCACGACATTTCCAGAAAAAAAGCTTAATCGCACGACTGGAGTTGGTCCAATGAAAAGCACCACTGAAGCAGAAAAAATGTTTCAAGCATGCAAGGCTAACAAGAACCAGCACAGCTCCACCTCTGTGTACTTGCTGTGTGCCACAAGTGTCACCAGTGATTTTTGTCACAGAGTTTGCCTGGCATAAGTGGTAAGGTTGTTCTTTGCAGACTAAAAAGCCATAGAAGTTTTAAATCCCTTTGAAACATGCAATTTAATCTTCTTTAGTGAGAAGGTGTATATGCATTAAAAGGCAGATTATAGGTATATTCTCTTAAAACAGAAACCCCCCACAGCGCACTGATTAATAGCGGTACACACCAACTCACAAAATCATCCTGCCACATGTTTATTTGAGGGCTTATTTCCAAGCGTCCATTGGGGCCATTGGATATGGAAATTACAAGTACAAAAAAAGACAGCAACTTTGAATGTAAAGAGGAATCTGTTCTGAGTTTAGAGCACTAATCTCCTTGAACAAAAGGAGACTGTAGTCAGCAAGATCCGCCAGCTGGGGAAGAGGACAGGAAATATTACATTTCATTCAATCTCCTCTTCCTGTGTGCTCTGGGGCTCCCGGGCTCTAGCTGCTCTGGCTCCCTATGAATAATGCCTGGAAACATCCTCAGTCCATTGAACCAAATGTCAAGCTGCCAGCATGGGAGGAGAAAGCAAGACAGACTGCTATTCTCCAGGGCCCATGTAGCTCCGGTGGCTGGAAGGTCACAACAACTGGCGTAGCTTGCCTCAATTACGAATTTCCATAGCAAAGTTGCACCTGCTCCTCTGGTGTCCAGACTTGTGGATCCCTCACCCCCCACCAAATGGTTTCTGTGCCAAGATGCTTTTATGTATACATGTGAGACATTATATTTCTGTTTCCTTTCTTCCTAAAGTGCCAGAACTGTCCCCATGCGCTACGTAGGGACTATATGCAATTACCTTTCATTTTATGCTGAAAGTCTCCATGGAGATTGCCTTAAGCTTTTAAGATCAGCATTAGAAATTCTGCCCTACTGAGAGACAATATGGGTTGTTTTTTTCTTCAAAGTATAATGGTCAGGTTCAGTATTTGAGCACACAATATCAAGCATGCAAAACAGGAATATAAAAATAGAAGCCTAGTGACAAATTTTGTTTCCATTTCTTTTACCTGAAAGTACATAAAATTCATCAGTTTTGTGACTTCTGGCTCCAGAACTTCCACAGTTTTCTCATAAATTTCTACTCTGTTAGGCTGCTCATTGCACTTGACCTGAGGACAATTAAAGAGATCATTACACTTGGAATTTTTCCTGATAAAGCCTCAGAAACTAAGATCCTCAATGACAACTTGAGAAAATGTATTACCATCCCAAAGAGACAAACTTAAGGCATAAATTGCCTATTTTGGTAATTTTATGCTAGTCTTCTAAGATGAAATGTGTGTGTTAAAAAAAAAAAAAAAATCTAAGATTTTTTTCTCTATTACCTTACAGCAAATAATTTAGTTTTCAAACACCTCTGTATGGTTAGGACAATTTTCTTCCCACATTATTAAGCCACTCGCTGAAAGTCATGCACTAAAATAGGGCCAAAACCAGAAATTAAAACAGATTGCCTGTTTTCCACTCTAAATATTTAAACAACAGGATAAGCCTTCCTTGCATTTCAGTACAAAAATAATTGCATTATATACTCCTTATAAAGAGGCAGATGTCGGCTCATGGTTATAATTTTGCTTTCATCAGTTTTCTGATGCATCTTAATATTCTTCCCACCCCCATGCAGCCATCCCTAGACACTTGAGACTGCCTATGGACTTCTCAGCTATTCACAGGCTTTTAATTTTCATACAGATCAACAAAACACTGCACAGCTCTGACATTCAGTAAATTACCACCTAGGATGTCTAGAAGCTTAAATGTTTAACCTGAATTTTAATTATTACATGCTATGGCACTTGTTAAAACTGTTCTGAACTTAAGTATTAAATTGGAGGGGGCCCATTCTCTCTAGTGAAATTAAATTTTTACGTCAAACAGATCTGACAGTCAAAGATTTTCCTTCTAGAGCACATTTCCCCTATACTACTCTTGAACCAATCAGTAAGATTAACACGAAAGCCGTGAGGTATTGCTATAGGTCCTTTATCAAAAAGAGAAGAGACCAACTGGTCCCTAAGTGCTAAAGATACTATAGCATGTGCAGCTTGCCTATTTGTGAGTCAAAGTAGACCATATTTCATAGCCCCTCGATAAAGCTATATCTGTGCAACTCCTCATCAAAACAATACAGAAGTTCACATGATGCATGACAGTTTAATTTTCATCCTTTACCTGAGGAATGGCTCTTGAGCAGCTTCTCCATGTGTATAACATGACTGCATATTCCTGACCCTCTTCTAGCATTTCATTCTGTAAGAAAGACACTCAGCATAATTAGGGATTATAATACAAAAGGGTTAAATTCACTTGTCTTCCATCATTCCAAAACCATCAGTCCAAACAAACCTATTTCTCTTATCAGAACGTATATGTACAAACACAAATATATTGTAAGCTGAATGATATATCATAGTGTATGTATGTAAAATAATATTACCATAATTCATAGGCTCAGGTGTCATACTACACATATTAGGGCTCACCAGCTACTGATGTCCAGCTCAGCTATAATCCAACAGCTAAAAAATTCGTTTATTCTCAGTTATCTGTTTTAGCACCCAACCTAATTCTGAGAGAATTCACATCACCATCTTCATATCACATAAGCTAACAAACACCTGCCAGATCAACAACTGCAGCAATTATGCCTACCTGATGACAAAAATTATTATCTCCCCAAATCAGATTGGTTTTTGTGTTGTTCTTTCTTCCCAAAACTAAAGACACTGTGATCGAAAAATAAAAATGCTAATTTGAAGAGGGGAGGTGTGTATGTGTGTTTGCTTTTCTTTTTAAACTCGGGTGCTGCAGGTGGAATGGTCAACGATGAAAGAGTCAGCACATGCAGAGCAATATCCTTTTTTTACTTGTCAAAGGAGAGGGCCTACAGCATCCAAACAATCAAAACAGGTTAAGGAGTCGACAGATAATTTTAGGAGTAGATTGTTGTAAATTTATATAATTTTCAGTAGCCAAATAATCAGTTGCTTAACCTGCTCATTCCACTGTCTGTGAATTGGCTTTAGAATTACAAGACAGATCATTCCTCATTTTCCAAGCGTGCCAGGAAATGATGAAAAGTTCAGTACAGACCAGTGTCTACAGCCTGCAAGCTCTCTTGTATCCCAAAACAGCAACACTGTCAGCAGATACGGATGGCGTTACTAGCATGAAGTCTCATCTCGTATTGTGGAACTGTTAAAAACCACAGAACACCTTGCACAAAAGCATGCCAACAAACCATACACACTCCGCAGTGAGGAAGCCAACAAAAACCCTTCAATACCAACTGACTTCAACTGACAGAAAAGTAGTGGAAATTTGGGAGGATGGAAAGTAATTTTTCACTCAAGTTACAGCAGCTACCTGCCAATACAACCACCTAAGAATACTGGAAAAATACACTACAAAGGCAAAAAACTTTTGAGCAACGTTGTCTGATCAAGAAGAAAGACCAATTTAAAATTGTAACAAAGTACAAGTACAAAAAGAAAAGCCACACACTTTTCCATCTCACTCTCTCCTGGAAGTGTTGTAGGTAACCTGGTTTGTGGTTTTCTGTGACCACAATTCCTATAATGAAATGCAAGAAGACATGTTCCTCTCCTTTTATTCCAAGTTAACACAAAAGTATGTATCTGAACATCTACTGACCATGCTAGAATGGACTGTAGCTTGCTCAATGTATCTTGCAATGCCAGTGACAAATGCATTTCTGTCTTCAAAATTAGTGTTGAAGTTTGGCTGTAGAGAAAGCAAAATGCAGAGTTTAATCTGTGGTAGGGAAAATAATTTTTATATATGTTGCAAATACAAACACACTTCGGTTTTGTTTTTTTTTTGTTGTTGTTTTTTAAACCACATACTCTTTTTCTTAACAGCAATGGGAAATGGAAAAACTTTTTCCTACAATGACAACAGACCTGGTAAAGCAGAGATGATGGTGGGGGTTCAATACACGGTTGCTGATCTGGCAATGGTAATTCTTCCAAGAGATCCACATTGGACAAGGCATCCTCCAGTGTTACTTGAGCAGTCATTTTGCACCTGGTTAAAAAATACATACATATATCCAGATACGTATACACACATACATATAACTTTTTATATGTTATTATATACACAGAAAACAAATGAGTAATATGAAAAGCAGGGAACTACTTACGTTGTGGGAAATGTGCAGTTTCCCTTCAACCATAACGGAAGGGAAACAGTCAAACTGAAACCAGCTGGCTTTAATATACACGTTTAAAAAGACTTAGGACTAACATCCTCCTCCTTACTTCTGTGAGTTGAGAAACGTTTCTCTTCCCCCACGGCTGCACACCAGAAATACACAAAAAATAGAGCAAAGGATGAGCTCTAATGCACAGAAAAGAAAGGAAGACTACTATGTAACCGTCTCTGGTTAAACTAGAAAGAAAGGTATTCTGGTATCCTTCAATTACAATAAACACAGAAAAATCCTGTAACAAGAGTGGGTATAAAACTTTCCTGTAACATTTCAGTTTTGAGCCTATGAGTCTTCAAACCCTTTACACACAGATCCTCAGGAGACCTGGCTGTAAAAAGGTACCAGCAGCCTCCAGTGTTTCATGTCCAAGGAAATCCAGATCCGCCTGGAGTAGTTAGTGACAGAGAGGCACAACACCCCTTGGGGTTATGGCAATCTCGCTGCCCCTCCGACCGCTGCCACTGCAGGGGCGTTTGAACCAAGAACAGCAACAAGAACAAATTTTAGGAAGAAAGCGTGGGGTGGAACAACTCAATCATACACTTTTGTATAACGATCTACTCGTCCTCCTCGGTGGAGTAAAAAATACCTCATTTTTAAGACATCTCTAATCAAGCTGTCTCTTTTTTTTCTATAGGGCTTTGCAAGCTATTTTCCCCCGCCGACCAGGGCAACACCATGCACCTACTGTGAAAGGAGTGGCTGAGCACTCCCTGGGCTCCAACCAGGAGGGCAGGAACACAGAGGAGCAGGGCCCTGCCTGGCACGTGTCACCCCTATGGAGCCATGCCACCCCCACGTTCAGGGGGGCAACGGGCAGAACTCACCACAGCTTTGCCGAAAGCTCACTGTGGGATGGGCTGGCAATCCCACCACCAGCTGCGCTTTTAGTGGCCTGGCAGAAAAACCTCCTCACTTTCTTCTACCTAATTATGGTTTCCTGGGGAAAGCCCCACAGAAACAGCAGATTTACCCTCCAAGGAAGGGCTCAGCTGACCAAACAAAAAAAACAACAAAAACCCCAAGCCTCCAAAACCCAAAGCAAAGGGAAGGAAGCAGAAGTGATTACCTGTCTACCTGCAGAGACCAACCCTGCGTCCCAAGACCTCACCACAAAGCTAATGCACAATGTACAGAGAGCTCACCGACAGCTTTAAACAACCACCATCAGAAAGGTTCAGGGGCCTTTCACTTCTTGAAACCCCAACTCAAACCTTGCTTACATACAAGTTTTCCTTTAAATAAATAAATACATAAATACCCATATCGTGCAATTTGTGATCCCTGCCAAAAAATGAGGAAGGACTGGAATGACAGGAGTGCTGGCTGGCAGACCTATGCCGGGACACTTGCCCAATATCTGCCTGCACTCAGCTCAAGCTCCTTCACAAGAACCACAGTTATTCTCAAATTAGGGACCGGCAAAAACCACAGCGTCCTCCCTTCAATAAATAAACAAATGCCAAAAAAAAACTCCACGTCTGGGTGAAAGTCCTGTGAGGAGGTCAGACTCTCAAAAGTTTTACCCTAAAGGAAATGGAAGAGAGTTGCTAAGAAGACAGAGCATTTCAAATAAACAATATTTTAATTTTTGGTCTGAGTATCAACAAAATAAGCTTTAGCTAAAAAAGAAAACAACACTACATCGGTTGGTTTAACTGAAAGGCTCCTCCTAACTTGAAGCTTTTCCTCCTCTTAGCCTCCCTATCAAAGCAGCAACACCTGGCTGTGTGGCTGCTCCAGGATGTGCTGGCAGTGGGACCCATGGGCCCATGTCCCTCTCCCTTGCAGCACCCCAGGACAGGCAGATGGCCACAAAGTGCTGGCTCCAAGAAAGCACAAGAGGGGCATGATACACAAAACTGCTCCACCTGTGCTCCAAAAAACACAGCGGAAAATGGCTGTCCATTCTGCACCAAAAATTACTGCTCTTATCCACTTAAAGGTGAGCTGGCATTTAATGAAAGAAAACTATCAACGCCCTCTCCCCAAGCCACGCATCTTCCTTCTCTTCCCAAAACACGGTCCACTGATGACTCAGGTCGCTGCTGCAGGAGAGAGCCAGGCATCCGCAAAAGCCAGGCTCCTGACCTGTGTTTCCTCAGTGCAATACACAAATATTCCAAAAAACATGTCCCTTAAACCCCATGCCCCCTATTTCAGAAAGCACACCTGCAATGGTTCGGGCCTCAACATTTACAACTGCACAAGAGGGATTCTCCACCATCAGCTTTCAATTCTCAGACTGTAAGACACTAGACTACCTGTGGATTTTTTAATTTTAATACTGGGAAGTAATTTAAAAATAGAAACCAAAGCATAAGGAAAACCAAAATGCCGTCTCACTTATGCTGTCGTCTATTTAATGGCACACATCTGGGAAAGCCCCGTTCCCAGGCCAGAGGTACAAGCTCAGAAAGAAAAGCTCCCAGCTGCCCTCTGCGCTGTGAGAAGGAATACAGGAAAGCACATTTTTCCAAGCCCTTCGGCATGATTGCCCAAAGACAGATCAGCATTTTTTGAACCAGGAAAGCATAAGTAATTGGGTGCAGACTGCTCAAAACCCTTCTTGTTTTAAGGTCGCTTTCTGACAGCTCAGCTTTGTAATTTTGCCGAAAGGTATCCACACACCTGGTGTTTCGTTGGCCAAGTTTAATGCTCCTGTTCTCCATCTCTTTACTCTGGTACCTAGCAAGATGTGAAAGAGGAAGCAGCTCCTTCCTGCCCAGCTTTGACACATTTGCAAGTGCTGCGAGGGATGATTCACTCTTCCCCTCTGCTCCCCGAGAAGCAACCAGCGGAGGTTTGACCACAGTGGTGGCGGGGAACAGCTGGAGCTCGGCCACACTCACGCCCTCTTAGTTGGGAGACAACGTCCCACAGCCAGGTGACACCAGCACACAGTCCTTGCCACCTCCTTGCCTGATGTGGAAGCCCTGGGACCAAAACAGAAAATATTTCCTTGAAGTTCAGGGGTTTTTTTCCCCTTTCTTTTCCTCTGTTACTGTTAACAATGCCAGCTCCAAAAGACAACAGCTGTTTCTAACGTATGACAATGAAAGGCTGGCAAAAACGGGAGTTTTTTTCCCTTCTAAGTCTCAGCAAAATTAATTTAGAAAAGATTAAAATTCCCAAGATACAAAATCGGATAGTTTTGCCTCCTCGAGAGTCACTCACTATGACTTCTTACAGGTGAAATTACTGGGCAGGAGAGCTAAAACTTTAACAGGCTCCTTTGTGGCAGAGAACATATGAAATTGCAAAGACCTACTTTAAAAATTCAGAAGCTTTAGTCTGATTAGGATTTTACCTAAATGAGAACAGATTAAAACACTGTAGCCATACTGATAATTACAGCTGTACGACTACATTTACCCAAGCTGCGAGGATTACTTTCTTACTAAATTCCTACAAAGTTGTGTTTTCAGCTTTGGACCTACCTGAGATTTTCCAGGATGGATTTTCTCAGCTAGAAGACGTGTAAGAAATAGTTTTGAAACAATCACAGAATCACAGAATGTTAGAG
>NW_010101764.1:0-4672 GCF_000699245.1 Pterocles gutturalis
AAGATATTATATATTTATATAAAAACTGTCTCTAGTTAGGAAAAATTAAGATTCCTCAGTTCTTATATTCAACATTTACATATATAAACCCTGCATCGGTTTCCAAGTTCCAAAACACTTTGGCAGGCAGACATATAAAAAAAAAAATAAAAGGGAATTTGAAAAGGTTCTCCATGGAAGGCATAGCCTATCCTCCATCAGCAGGACTCTTCGGAGCGGGGGCGGGGGGTGGAAATTATTTCTGGAAAGAATTCCCTGCATTTGAGCATTTTAAGGCTTTTCCAAGAGCCCTCCTTGGTCAGAAGTAATTTATCCAGTAAAGTGTCTGTGGGACAGATCCTAAGCATCCAACTGACTTTCTCATGGCAGTTTTAACTGCTGTACTAGTACAGACTCTGGGCTGGAAACAGCAAAGAACAAAAACCAACTCTCCAAAAGGGGAATTTAGGCACTAATGGGACCAAAGCGGGTCTAGATCGACCCAAAGCCCCACACTACGCCTGCAGAGAAGGCGGCTCAGACAGCAATCTGTTGGTTTTCTCTGAAGAGCGGCCGCTGGTGCGTGGCGCAGATGTCCTGGAAGATCCTGTACACCTGGTCGTGCTGTGTCTCATCAGCAATGGGGAGCATGGGGCTGCTGCTGCAGGTCTTCCCAGCCTCCTCCACCACCTGCCTGACACACAGCTGCTCCACCTACACAAAAAAAGGAAAGTCATGAAGCTATTGAATGAAGAGGAACCTCTTTGGGCTTCTCCCACTGCTGCCATCCACTCCCACCAGTGAGACACAGCAGTCCTACCAGACAGATCTGGGTGGCCAGGTTCAGCCAGGCCAACAGGTCCAACTGCACAAGCCACCTTGGCCCAAGCACCTCTAAGAGAAACAGAGCGGTCACAAGAGCTCTTCTCCCAAAAGAGCTACCAGCAGCCGAGGACAGGCTGGGGGATGCCCCAGAGTGATCCTCTGGTGCAGACACCCAAGGCAAGAAGAGGGGAGCAGGTCAGAAAGTTCTGCAGAGGCATAGGATCAGTCTCTGAACTTGTAAAATCCCCTCCAGGACCTCAGACTTGGTGGGTCTCTGCTTGCTCAAGGATGCAACACCTTCCCTACCCCCTCCATGCCATGTGCCCGCTGCCGCAGCCTTGTTAGCCCAAAGGGGTCCCACACTGGGTGCAGGCTCCAGCCCCACCCCATGCATTGCCCCAGGGCTTTGAGATCCCAGAATTGCTTCAGCTTCTCCAGGGAGAAGTTTCTGGCCAGAGCCGTGGGGACTGCCCCTCTCATCCTACCCTATCCCATCCCCTCCCCTCCTTCACCCTCCTGAAGGTTTCCCAGCCCCACTGCTGGCCACCATGGTTGTCCACCACATCTGCTGCCCATTCAGCTTGAGGCTGTCCCTTAACTCAACCCACTCCAGGCTTTTATTCCCCCATTTCCCACAGGAGAGGGCAGACGCTCCAGTGCCAAGAGGCAGGAGGAAAAGAACAGATTTCCTAGCGGTTTAGAAAAGCTTTTGCTATTTGTGAGTTTTTTTGCAAACATGATCCACCCAGATCAAGGAGTCTGACAGGCAACAGCACAAGCACCTCTCAGGAGGCTGTGGATAAACTGATACTCACACCACACCTTCCACCCCCCCAATTCATGCACCCAAATGCCCTGTGGCTCTGGGGGTTGAAGCTAGAGCCCTGCTTGTGCAGGGAAAAACAAGGCAATATGGTCCAGACAAGGTGGGAGATGCAGCAGCAGGGCTTCAAAGGGCATCCATCCGTACCTGGACAAGGATGAGCTTACACCGCAGCGGCACCGCGTCCGGGAACTCCTCTCCGAAGCACAGCATGACCCTGCTGTCAGGGAAGCGGCCCTGGTTGTTGTAATACTGCTGCAGCTCTGGAAGGAGAGGGGAACGGTTGGAACCTGCCTGCTGCCAGCCTTGGCTACGTAGCTTTGGGACCAAGCACCCTGCTCTGGCAGAGAGGCGTGGGCTCCAGAGAATCCAGTTTTGCTGTGCAAAACTGGGAGGAATACAAGGGGTAATGATCTAAACTGGAAGAGGGCAGATTTAGACTAGACATTAGGAAGAAATGTTTTCCTGTGCGGGGGGTGAGGCAGTGGCCCAGGGTGCCCAGGGAAGCTGTGGATGCCCCATCCCTGGAGGGGTTCAAGGCCAGGCTGGATGAGGCTTTGAGCAACCTGGGCTGATGGGAGGTGTCCCTGCCCATGGCAGGGGGTGGGACTGGATGATGTTTAAGGTCCTCCCAACCCAAACCATCCTGTGATTCTGTGATTCTATGAATTTACCAAGTGACACAAAATACCAAGTTATTCCTTCCTAGATCTGGTAGCATCAGCTACTCATCCAGAGCACCTCAGTAACCCAGCGATGGGCACTGATGACTTCAAAGCCCTCCAAGGCCAAAGGGCTCTACCCTTCCAACCCCACCAAGTAGAAGAAGATGATGGGAATGCTCCTACAAACCTCTGAAGAATAAGTTGGTGTCAAATATCTTCACCACCTCATCCCGGTCCAGTTTGTTGGGTCTGTCCTTGTAGACCATGGTGTTCCCGCTCCAGAAGACCCTGCCCTGGCACAGCCTCTTGATGAAGATGCCCTGCTTGTTGCTGTGCAGCAGGACACCCCTCTCCAGGTGCCCAAAGAGCTTCTTGGTGATCTGCTTCTGGCGATCGTTCTGGATGACATCGGCCGAGGGGAATCGCACATGCTCCAGGGCATCCGGGGCGTAGAGCTTGTCACCATGGCTGGAGGGCTGGCTGAGCGAGATGCGGCAGCCCTCGGTGTACGAGGTGGTGATGTGTCCCACCAGCCTCCCGCCGTAGTAGAAGCTGATCACCATCTGGGAGTAACCTGGGAGGTGATGGGCATGTTCACCACCCATCAGGAGAAGACAAACCCTGCCTGCTCTTCACCGCAATGCCCAAACCCCGCGAGAGCAGCAAAATTCCCCAGGAGCAAGCCTCACTTGATGGGAGGAGACCTCCTACTTGCTAGAGGACATCTCCAGGGCTCAGCCTGGAGCAGTGCTGATCAGCAAGCGATGCTGAACCCCTTCCTCCCGCCTTTGCTCCACACTTCCCTTGCTGCAGGCAGATCTCTCCGCACCAAAGGCACAGCTGGTCCCAGCATCCCAGGGCATCCCCCCATGCCAGGGCCATGGCCACAGGTCAACAGGCAGGATGTGTCCCTGCTCAGCATGCAAACCCTGGGGATACTCAAGAGGGCACCAAACCCGCAAACCCAGAGCAAAGCCTCCCCCAAAGTCAGAGCCACCTTCTGCCACCAAGCCCCAGAAGCACTTTTGGTGGCCCCAGTGCAGAGCCAAGCAGGGGAGCTGCCTTACCCGAGTGATGCTGCTCATAGCCAGAGTATCCATTCATCAGGGGCAACGCTGTGGGCAGAGAGAAAGCCAAGCTGGGCATGCACGTCCAGCTCCCAAACCCCAATTCCCCCCTCCTGCCCTCCACCAGCCCCCCAGTTTTCTCTCCCAGACAATCAGGGCTCCCAGCTCCCACACAGGCGATGCCAGCAAATACTCCTGGGTGGATTTAATCTTACTATTGGGTGCCTGGTACCAAGCACAGTGTTCATAATTGGTACTTTAAGCATTCTTAATAAGGAACTTAAATTACAACTGTTGTCCATTATCCATCACTGTACAGTAAGTTTTTTCTGCCCCAAACAAAAATCTCGGTCCCATTACACACCACACACACTGGCAGCTACTTACCAGGGCTGGGCTGCTGCACCCACCAGTCGGGTATCGGGGGGTTCCTGCAGGTCTCCTGGGGAGGTGAGGGGCTTCTCTTGATGATCCCCAGGTATTCATCCACACAGGGGGGCTGTGGGGGACCAGACACCGAGATGAGAGGGGGTTCAGCACCTTGGGCAGCCACTGCCCTGCACCGAAATGTTTGCAGCACCCAGAGTCCAAACAGCAATGCCAACAGGATGCCAAGGAATTCTTGGGGTTAAAAAGAGCAAGTTTGGTATTCCCCAGGCCAGAAACCCAAATAACGCCCTCAGGAGCTACCAAGCAGAAGCAACCCAACGCGGCATGGAGGAGAAGGGGAACAGAGCTGCAAAGATCCTCTGTCCCTCAGCAAAAGCCTTGCCCATCCAGATGCAAACTGAAAGCACGAGCAACCGCATCCTGGCGCTGGCTCACATGAATGAGCCACAAAACTTTGCAGATTGAATTTTAGGAAGGCAACGCTTTATCAGGCAATTTCACACCATCAGTCCCTCTCCTGCCAAGGTGACCTGCAGCCATGTCATCATGCCTACCTCCTTGATGAGGTCATCGATGGCCGAGGAGCTGCAGTCCATCTCCGTGACGTCGTTCAGGCTGCTCCCGTTGGCAATGCCCGCTTTGCCTGGAAGGAGAGGCCGGCATGCCATGAGCACATCCACCCCCCATCTCACCACTGGGTTTTAGAAACCCTTTTCCCCGTGAAAGTTATAAAACCAAGAGCCACAGCACACCTGGGGGGTCACAGCCCTTCCAGAGCTGCTTTTTGGAACCAAAAACCAGTTTGCAACCCATCACCCCAGTGCACAGTGACCAGCAGCAAATCAAAAATCCAGCCAGTAGCAGAGACAGAGCTAGAGCAGAGGGCTGGGTTTTTCTGAGCACCTCAGAGACCAGGGTGCTGC
>NW_010101764.1:4703-8157 GCF_000699245.1 Pterocles gutturalis
AGCTTCTCCTTTTTCCGCCTGCTGCCCCCAGCGCAGCCGTGCTGCCGGTGGGAACCTGCAGTGCTATTTGCATAGCAGCGGCGTGCCCCCCGTGTGAACGCACTGAAGAAGACCAAGATGCTAAAGGCAGGTTTCCTGGCAATTTTTTTTTTTTGCAAGGTTTTTTTTACTTGAAAAAAAAGGAGAAAGCACACGCACACCTAACCACAAGGAGATATATTTAGCACAACCTGCACCGCACCGGACATCGCAGCAGCAACTGCTCTCTGCAAAGCTACTGAGACTCTAATCACTGCTGGCAAGAGAAGGGATTTACTGCAGCTCCCGCCATCCACCCAGGGCAGGCAGTGGGAGAACAAGGGGCTGGGGCTCAAGTAACCCCCCAAGAGGGGAAGGGTTTTGGATTTGCCCCTACAACATCCTTACGGGATGGAAGCTTACATGATGCTGCAGTTATCCCCCAATTTCCTAAGCAGCTGTTTGGAGGGAGAGTAAAAGCCTGTCCTTCCTCCTCCCCTCCCTGCCACCGCAGTGACACAGGGGACATCATCTGCAAAGCAGGACAAGCAAAGCATCAGGGCAGGAGAGTGGCTTTGGGCAGGAAGCTCCGCAGAACGAGCCTGTGGTGACACAGGACCGACCTACACAGGGGTCAGTCCCTTATCAGGACACTCACATTTCTGCTCCTCCTCCGGCACGATCCTGTAGACCTTGTAGGGCTCCGAGATGTCCAGCTGGGACCTATCTGTCACCTCCTCAAAGTCAGGGCTCTTGTTCAAAGCACAGCGCAGCCGCGTCTTCCACGTCGCCGGCTCTGCTTTGTCACCTTCTTTGAACTTGCCTTTGAAAACAGCCCAAGCCTAAAACAAAGAAAGAACAACAAAAAAATCCTCCCTGTGAGCTCTGCAAATCCCCTCCATCCCAGGGCAAAATAGCTGGGGGTGCAGAGAACATTTTGCATGTTGCTCTTGCCACCTCTCTGCCCCCTGCACCCTCTCGAGCATCCCCTGGGCATTCACCGCTTCGCTCCTGGACTGCGGACACGTGCACAGCCGCCGCACATGGGGATGGGTATCGGGGTGCAGAGCAGCTGCACCTGCCCCAGCGATGCACCCAGGTGCAGGCAGGGCTGCGGCACCCAGGTTTGAAAAAGCAGAGTTCAAAATCATAACATGTGGCTCCATCTCTGCAGGGAGATGTCAGGAGCTGCTGGGGATGTGCGGAATCGCTGCTGGAGCAGTGATGATCCTAATGACCCGGTAACAGCTCAGTTAAAGTTCCTTTTCCAGCTCCTGACTAATAAATGAAAATTGGCTTATTTTAAAAATCAGAACACCATTTGTGCTTTTGATGGGAGAACATTTTACCACCAAAGATGGCAAAATATGTATAATGGAGATTGCAAAAATATATGTATATTAAAAAAACCTTTATTGCATATATGACATTTTCAGAGGGCTGAATTCAAAGCCATCCTCATAACTCAGTGCTCCCAAACCAGCAGCTAGCCAGCTGTCCCTGTCTGGAAAGTGAACTCACTCCCTGCACCCAGATATTTGGAAGCAGGGGCAGAGGGAAGGGAATTCCTGGGGAAGAGCCTGACCTTTTTGGTTTGGGATGGAATTTTCCAGTTTTTCCCCAAATTTGGAAATCCCCCCCTTTGGTGAAAGCCAAAACTTCCCTCCCTCCTGCAAAGTTTGTTTTTTTTTTTCTTGGTAAATCTTTTTCTAATTTCTAAATTCTTTTCTCAAGAATAGCCTGATAAGAAGTTTAGAGCAGGTCAAAAGGAACATGTCCAGTTCCTTCCCATGTCTGACCAGGATTCAAACACGCTGAAAACAAACCTAAAACCGGTACCAACATTTGGTAAAGAGGAACAAATACCCCCAAAAGGGGCTGGGAGACTAATTGTGGGATGAAGAACCTCCTGCAGGGGTTAGAGATGCAAAACCCACAGACAGCGCGGATATCTCCCACCAGGAAAATAAAAAACCAGCATCACCGAGCCCAGGAACCACAGAGAAAAGTCATGAAACATCTGTCCCTACCTTGAAAATAGAGGCATCCACCTCTTGGTTGTAATCCTGCTTCCCGGCGTGTTTCCACGGGATGCGGAACATGGTTTTCTCCTCATTCTCCCAGATGAGCCCAGGGTACAGCTCACTGTCAATCTGCTCGATCAGCCACTGCCGGAGCCGCCTCCCGCCGTTGCGGTCACACATCCTGGATGGAGCGAGAGGTCCGAGCGCCGTCAGCTCCCCCAGCACCATCCCACCACCACCAGTACAGGGGCTGTGCTGTGCTCTGGTTTGCCACCTGCACAGCTGGTAGTGGCACTGCCTGCAGAGACAAGCAGCTCCTGGCAGCTCTGCAAGTCCCACATACCAACATCTGTACATTAAAATCCCGCCCCCCTTCTTTTATAATGAAAAAAAAAATCAAGGCAATTTCCTCTGAATTACTGCAAATTCTTCCTCTGTCTCTAGCAATCAAAGCTGGAACAGGCTGACTTGGTGCTCTGCTTACTCCTTTTTTTGCTGCACGATAAGTCACATAGGAAGCAGATGGACAGGGATTAAAGCACCCAGTTGTGCTGTCACCTGAGCAAGTGACACCGGGACAGGCCATCCCAGGGCAGACACCCTTTAGTGGCTGCAGCAGACAGGAGCCAAGTGCTGTCCCCAGCTGGTCTTGGCTAGGGACCTTGGGTCATTTTTAGCCAAAATCACCGGGTAACTTCACAGAGGACCCAGGAAAAGTCTTCTCCCACCCATCCAGAAGCAAAGGACCAGGCTCAACCCTCCTGGCATCTCCTGTCACCTCCATGAGAGGACCCACATAAACTTCAGGAACTGGTGGCCTGGCAGAAGTAACCAGCAGCCCCAGGACCAGCCCTCCATGTTCTTACAGTCCCCCCCCCAGATTTTACAGGAGTGCCTCTCCCTCATTCTTTTTTATTTACTGCCCCATGGGAAGGTTTTTGGGGAGAAGATGAGGATGTTCCCAGCACGATCTGTGACCTGGTGGTCCCTGCTTTGCCAGAGCCTCACACCAGCTCAGTGCCACCAACTTCTGTCCCTTCTCCATTGCCCCGGTGCTGGACACACGGACCTCCCTGGCCGTGCACAGCACAGCTCCTGCTGTTAGGGATGGCCACAGCCAGCATCACCAGCCAAAACAATGCTGAGGGCACAGTCCTGGATCCCTCCAGAGAGGGATGCCCCAAAGCACCTCCCAGAGCATTTCCCCAGAGGGACAGGGGTCCACACAGCCTCTTCACAGCCTCCCGCACCAAACACCTTGCGCTTGCGTTACACCAGCATGAAGAGCCTCAGAAACACTTGCTGAAATGGGACTTTTCTAACTCAACCTGTTTTCTAGAGAGCTTGATCACATCACTAGCAGAGGTGAGGGCTCTGGTTCCCCTCCACAAAAGGCTGGACAAGCCCAGCTG
>NW_010101765.1:0-510 GCF_000699245.1 Pterocles gutturalis
GAGCGAAGCCGCCGCCGCCCGTCAGCGCCTCAGCCGCCCGCGCTCCGCACTTTCGCCACGGGGAGGAAGGAGAGGAGGGGGAAAAGGGAGAGAAAATGGGATGGGGGAAAGGAGAGGGGGAGAAAGGGAATAATAAGAGAATAAAATGAGGGCGAGGAACTGGGCTTGGAGCTGTTTCGGCTGCCGGGAGCCGCGAAGGCCGCGGTGGCGAATCTGCGGCAGCGAATCGTTGCGCAGCGGCGGCGACTCGCACTTTCGTCACGGGGAGGAAGGAGAGGAGAGGAAAGACGGAGGGAAGAGGGTATGAGAAAAAGGGGAAGAGGGAAAAGGAATAATAAGGGAATAAGCCGGGAGCCGCGAAGGCCGCGGTGGCGAATCTGCGGCAGCGAATCGTTGCGCAGCGGCGGCGACTCGCACTTTCGTCACGGGGAGGAAGGAGAGGAGAGGAAAGACGGAGGGAAGAGGGTATGAGAAAAAGGGGAAGAGGGAAAAGGAATAATAAGGGAATAA
>NW_010101766.1:0-36122 GCF_000699245.1 Pterocles gutturalis
TTGGAGCAGGGATAGCCTTTCACTTCGTCACCCTTCCCCCCATTTCCTCTGCCCTCTGCATCTGCTGCTTCTCCATCCTCATCCTACCCATTGACCCCAATTTTCTGCACACATCGCAGGATCACCTTGTTTGACCGGGATTAATCCCCAAACTACCTACACTCCCCACGGGCTTGATGCCCAGTCCCCGTGTGGCGGAGCAGCGCAGTGTGTAAGGTGGGCACACCAGTGACATTGTGAGAGTCGCCCTGACAAAAGAAGGAATACCACCGCAGTGTCACACTTCCTCGTCTTTGGGTGGGTTTTTACGTTTGTTTGGGGTTTTTTTGGGGGGGAGGGTGTATTTTTTGCTAACCCTCCTCTTCAGTCTTTATTACCTCTGGTACTACATATTAGGCATTGGTGAATTTTCTTCCAAAAGCAGCTTGCTAGCATAGGCAACCTGTCTAGTTTGACCTATGGGAATGACACTTGAGAAGATGTGCTCATCCTCCCCTCCAGTAACTGTGGAGCTTTGGCATCTCCACCATTAACAACGGCCTCGAAGGCACATAACAAATATCATGAAAACTGGCATTTAGATAAAGGGGGGTGATCTGATCGTTTAGTGCCCCTCAAAAGGGGGGCAGAATTCAGCTCCTATATACTTAACATCAATCCAGCAGCTCTGTCATCATTCTCCAAACTAACCCGGGGGGCTGTGGAGGATGGGGCTGGCGGTATAGTGCGACGTGCCAAGTGACAAATACAGGAGATGAGAGGACACAAAGCAAGGTGACCAGGCTTCACAAGTTTAACTGCTTATGGGACAACTTTTTAAAAACAGAAAATCTTCACTTTCACCACAAACAAACCTCCAGCCCTTTCCTGTCATCACAGGAAACCTGCACCAAAGTTGTATGAGCCAACTAATATTAATAATGAAAGCCCTCCACTTCTGTAACAGGAGGCAGGGAGAACATACAGATTGTCACAGAATCACGCACACGCTTTTCCTTTATTATGTTAATAAACTTTGTAGGGGGTTATCTGTAGACTAACCTTTTCTGCAGCACACAATCTTTGTTAACCCTGTTCAAAGTAATAATATGATAACCAGCAGCAGTGGTTATTTACTTTGAAGCCTACCCAAAAATGCTTTTGCTGAAAGCACCTACTAATGTCATCATTGCTCGAGCAGCTGTTACAGTGGCAACTCTCATTTTATGACTCCCCTCAGAGGTCGTGGCTAGGATCAGGCAATGGGCTGTTCTCCTGTGCTAGCCACGCCATAGCCATAGCCCTGGAGACAGCGGGAGCCAAGAAGCCAACTTCTGTGCCCCGAAACATTTTTGCAGCTTGCCTTGCTTCCACCCATGATTGTCCTCTCAGCTCTGCATGGACACTGAAGAACTGGAAAGGAGTATAGAACAGGGTCCTTTTCCCAGCAAACAGGAGAACTAGCTCCTCTAATCCAATCTCTTCCCATCCTGGGAATTCTGATAAAACCTCACTGATCTACTTCTATTTCTTTTCCATAAAGTATGTGCACTCTATCGGGCAAGCTTTCCTTATCAGTGGTTCCTTTCTAGTTTTCTTTTTCTTTTTTTTTTTTTTTTTTTTGGTGGCCAAGTTGTACAAAGGACTTGAAGAGGAAAACTGACCCAGATTATTCATTTTCCCTGTGCCCCAGGCTTTTTTAATCGATGGCACTAGCTCAGTGTAGCAACTGAATAGGATTAGTCACTTTTCCCTCTGGATCGAGTTTGGAGGAGACTGCAAAGCTAGATGACTAGAACTGAGTTGCCTTTGGGGTTTTGAGCTTAATTTACAACAGAACCTAGCCAGCTGAAATCACTCTGAGCCTCCTGCTAAAGGAAGGTGACTGGGATTAGTCCCTTTGTACCATCTCGGCTCCAGATACATTTTCAGCATTATGCCTGGCTGGTCTGTTTGGGTCTGAGCCAAAGCCCCTTATATTGCCACCAATTCCAGCGAGTTTTGCGTCAGGCCTTTTGTGGGGAGCAGAAAAGAAATAATCATCTGTTTGGCTCTCCTAATGTCAGCTCACTGGTAATGTCACGCTTGCATGTGACAGTGGCAAAGCCAGAAACATGCTGATATCTCACACAGTCCTGTGATGACACACTTTGTCCTCTTTGTGTGACCCTGTGATACAAGGTGAGGTAGCAAGGAAAAGCTGCGATAAGCTCAGAACTTATGACACAGCTATTTGAACAAAGCTAGGTAGAAACTCTGAACTGAGCCAAAAGAGGAACGAACTGCATTCAAATGAGAGAAAACATAACAGAGAAAACACAAGTGGCTCATTTATGTGACATGAGGGTAGTGAATTTACAGGCTCACCCTTCAGTTTCCTGCTTACAACTGTCTTGCCATAACTTAATGATGCAGTCCAGCTTCCCTTGCTGTAATTTTCTCACACAATACAGCTCTTAGTCCTTAGAGTTATATTTTCAATCCCTTATAAAAGAATGAAAGGATCCACAAGCAGTAAAAGACTTGTTTCCTCTCCTTTTATTCCAGTGCCAAAGAGGACTTAGTTGTGGAAGGAAAAGGTTAGGTCTGATTGTCAGACTCCTGCTATTTGCTTCTTGGTCTTGGTTTTGTTTGAGACTAGTCCTGGGAGCTCTCTGAAGGCCTTGCTGAGAGACTGTCATGTGGGCAGAAAGACTTGAGGCTTGTTACATGTTTTGGACTTGTTAAAGTCCTGGCCAAACTCCCACAGACATGAAGAGTGGCTGGCATTTTATTCCAAAAGCTAAAGCAGAAAAGTATAGTTGCATATAGCTACACACATCTTCTACCTTGGCTATGCTTCTTTTAGCCTCTCCTGGTATATGGTCTGGTTAGTTTTGGTAACTGAAAAACTGAAAGATGCTTGGATCAATTCAGTTTCACAGCATCATAGGAAGTATCATGAGATATATTTCCAGGGGCTTCTGCCTTGCTTCCAGGTGATGAGAATGAGTCTTAAAATTGCTTTACCTTGAACATAAGCAGTTTGCCTGATCTATAGCTAGTACTTAGTGAACAGAACTGGTAGATACGGGATTCTTTCCCTGTCTGTATCTCTAGCAGTGACTCCATATTTCTGATCCTCATTTTTCCTCCTGTAAAAGAAGGGAAAGATGTTAATCAGGAGCTAGGCTGAAAGTGTAAATAGGGGTACACATACAGACTTCCCCCGTAGCCACTCATTAGACTTTTCTGTCCCTTCATTTTTGTGCCTGATGGATCTGCTTTTCTCCAGAACACTGCCTCCCCAGTTGTCTCTGGGCTTCTTTTGGGCTTTGCAGTAGCTGGCTCTACTTTTCTTCTCTGTGACTGCAGCATACGAGCTCCCTGGATTGCTGTATTACAGACTCCTTGACTTTTTATCTTCTGTCACTGCATGCTCCCCTAGTTCAGGTGGTTTTCCTGTTTCTGCCTCTTTTTCATTTTACAGAAACTGCTGTTTTATCGATCATCATCAGCTCTCAATTTCTACATACCACTTTTCCTTGGCAGCAGTCCTGAGGTCCTGAAGAAACTCATAAAGTGGAGTGATTATACTAGATTAAGCAGTAGATGGACTATCATCAGTCAGTCCTGCCCTAGGAAAGCTCCCAGGGCAACGCCATTCCTATTGGCAAGAGCCCTCGGAGAGGTGAAAGGTGTTGGCCAACATGACCCAGACAAAAGGACTCCTGGAGGCAATGGGCCAAACAACAGCAAATGCACAATTTTTGCCACTCTCGTCCTGCTAACTTGCAGGAAATTCCAACTTGACGTTTAAACTTGTGTTTATGTTTTATTTGTCACCACTAAATGGCCAATGGCAATGGCCACTGCTGCCCTGCTTAACCAAATCCGTAATTGAAACTTTCCACTACAGTGATAAATGGTTAGGTTGTAACATTCCTATGCTGGCCTAATTCCAGGTGTCGCCCAGTAAAAGCCAGTCTAAAAGACCCTCTAAAAGACTGTTTTTCTAGCATAAACTGCACATCCTTATGTTACGTTTTGCCTGTACAGCTGTCTTGTCTGCACAGCAATCCCAAGAGATCTTTTTCTGGTGTAAGCTTAACCTCAAAGTGTCTCTGTCTTGCAACAGAACAGCCAGAGAGGAGAACCACTGGGGATGGCTTATTAATAGTGTACACTCATAGTTTATGGCTCTGCCTTTGTAGGGTGCTTTGATAAATTCAGATTAAAAGGACGGTATTTTTCGTATGGTTACTAGAATGTTACAGGTTGACCATAGATTCCAAAGATGTACCCTGGAAAAATCACTCATTATGGAGATGCAGATCTGCAATAAAACATATAAAATGTCAGTCAATTGCACTGAATGAGCTATTTAAGAACTCAGCCATAAATGGACTGAGTAATTTTCTGAGTATCTGAGACAAAGGGCTTTCTTCCCATATAAGTAATGCTGACACCTACAGTCCTTTCTTTCTGCCCTTTCAAATATTTCTCAGTGTCACAGTATGTGTCACTCTGGCTCAGATAGGTTAGAACAAGGAAATCTCCTTTGCTTGCTCATATGCTGAATTCTTATTCTAGTATATTTTTTCTACCAAAAAAAAAGAATGATTCCCCATCTGCTCCAATTCTGTGGATTTGTAAATCCATGTGGGGAAAAAATCCACATGTCCTAACTTCTCAGAAAATGTATTTAGTGAAGATTTCAATTGAGTCTTTCAACCTCTGCCTCCTCAT
This sequence comes from Pterocles gutturalis, assembly GCF_000699245.1. NCBI lineage: Eukaryota > Metazoa > Chordata > Aves > Pterocliformes > Pteroclidae > Pterocles > Pterocles gutturalis. The sequence goes on from NW_010101766.1 coordinate 4,708, forward strand.
CTAACAAAGCTTCTTCTCAACAGAGAAGGATCAGGAGAGGTGTTCAGGGCTCGGTAATTTCACTCTGTGGCTTGACTACAGTTCAAGACTTCAATGGTCTTCAACTGCAATTTTTCTCCCTAGGCCTCCTTATTATTAGAGCTTTTCAAAAGGAAGCAATAGAATCACTCAGACTTTTACAGATCCCTGATGCTGCATTCTTGAGAAACCAGCGTATAGCACTTCTTTTCTTCTTTTTTGTTTGACCAGCACATGGAAGCAAAGAATAGAACATACATCTGGTTGTTAACCATTACTTATATTTAACACTTGAATCATGTATTTTTCGTATTTATTGAGGGATAAAACTTTCTTAATTTCCCACATAAAGTCCATAGTTAAAACAAAAAGGTATATGGTATTAAACCCTCCAGCATTAGAGAGTCCTTCCTTCCAAGACTTCTTAAATGCTATTGTCTTTTTTTTTTTTTTTCTTCCTGATGTAGGCCATGATAACTCTCAGATTATGCCGAACGTTATGGAAGTGTTCACAGCATGGACTAAAATTTCACACCTAGTATTTTCTCATTATCCCTTCTCACATTTATGATCACAAAACTTCTATGTAGCATCTTCAGCAATTGCTTACATGGAAGTAGAAGCTTAGGAAACCTAAACATTTCTGAATACCTGTAAACGACTTTTTTTGTTGAATAAGCTTGGGTTGTTCTGCTCTGTTCTCACACAATCATAAAAGCTGTCTTTGAAATGTGGCTTCTTGCTAAGCTAAAGAATGTCGTGTCAGTGGCCTGAAGGACAGCTAGGTATTTCAGGCTTTGTCCACACAGGCACATTTCACCCTTCACGTCAATACAACTATACAGATATAGCTAAACAAGCATAACCCTACCTGTGAACTCCTGTCCCAATGTAAAAATACTGTCTCTGGTTCAACTAAAACCCTCTCCAGAGCAATATAAGTCAAAATTGGAAAAAGACTCACCTCTAGAGTGTTCACATGAGGAACCATATCAGTATAATTATATACTAATAATAACCTATTTTGTTGCATGGACATGCTTTGGGAAACTATCCATGGTGTAACGAAGTTGCTCTGCCAGTCTTTCCATTCATCATTTCCAGTGAGTTAGAACTGAAACAGGAGGACCTTGCTTTGATGCTCTCTTTGCGATCTGTTCTCAAATAATTCATTGCACCTTTTCTCCCCTTTTGCCTTTTTCTTTTCTTTCCCTCTCCCTATAGCCTGAAGCACTGTCTTTCTCCATATTTGTCTGGCCATGATTCTCTGCTTCTTCTTTACATTTTCCACTTTTTCTTCTTTACATGCTTCCTTGTTTCTGGCTTTTCTTCACTCCTTGCAAGTGATTCCCTGAATTTTGGCTAGTGTGTCCAGTCAGACAAGTTTTTTTCTCTCATCTTTTCCAAGCATGCAAAATGGGCACTTAGTTCCTTCCTTCCCTTCCTTCCAGGTGGTATGGTGGCTACTTCTCTAGCGAGTGCCACTACATTAGTTCTTTCTCCTTATTTCCTGCTTCTTCCAGGCTTACAGGCTGCTCCTTGAAGTGCCTTGCAAAGAGCCATGGAAGCAGCTTTCCCTCAACACACCAGTGACATAGTAAATGCTCTGCAGCCTCGCTGGTCCGTGGTGGCCTGTAGTTTGAGAGCCACTATCTATTGCACCAGTTGGCATGATAAAAATAGAGGCCCTCTGGACATGACCTTTTTCTTCTTACAGCGTATCTGGGCTTTAGGCATTGCCACAATATGAACAGGGCACAATAACGTAACAGCAGAAATGTAATTCTTCTTTCAAGAGTTTTAACTTTTTTTTAATCGATATCCCAGATAAAAAAAAATATTTTTATAGACCCTGATTTACTGAGACATCTACTAGCCTAGAGACACGTGGCTGGTAAGAATTCAGGGATGTGCACATACTTAAAGCAAATCAGAAGGATATGCCTCCTATACTGAGCAAAATGTTCGAGGTGTCAGCAAAACCACACAGTACTGTGGCCCCTTTGGGTGGCAATTATGCCACACTCTGGAAGGGTTTGTTTGCAAAACTGAGGTTGAAAAAAAAAAAGCACACTGGAGACCAGATGTCAAGAGTACTTCCTCTACTAGGTATAGTCAGGAGGATGGAAAAAAATCTTTTTGGTTGCTCTTTGAAGATTTGCACACAAATTGCTGCGTCCTCAAAAATGAGATTTGCAATTCAAATCTCAGAATTTATGTATTGAATCTGCAAACTACAGGCAGTCTTTACAGGGTGGGCTGATATGAAAGGCGTATTCAGTGGATTTTTTAAAAACAGCTAATAATGAAATGGAATATTGCGACTTTTTCTAGGAATTTGTTGGCAAGAAAATTGGAGATTTTTCAAATAGCAGAGACAGGACTAACACCTTTCCAATGCCACTTCTAAATTCTGCCATTATTTTTGTTTTAAACGTCTGCTAACCTCAAAATATGCCAATTTATTTTTTGTTGGTGTCATAGAAAGATTACAGCCTCCTAAATATGCAGTGTCACACAGAACAAACAATGCAGTACAATCATCTGCGGTCTGGGAAACTGTAGGTTCATTTATCATGACAGCATTTCACCAGTTTACCTTTTATTTAAAACTTAACAGGCCTCATGCACTGACCGATGAAGTCAATAAGATTCTTTTCACTAGTTTAATCCATTTCAAACCAAGCCAATGGATAGGAGCAGATTTTTGGAAAGAACTCATTAGTGGAGATGCTGCTGCTTTCTGCAACTCCAAGATTGCCATAGGAAGAGTCCTTTAGTTGCCTTAATGTCTCTGCTGCATTTGTGTGTTGTGGCCGTGTTACCTAGGTATTGTGGGTTTCTTTAATTTAGCTGCCTTGATCTCCATTGTGTTATGTTTTTTTCTCCTGCTGTGAAATATTATTTTCCTATCTTCTAGTTTCTGTGCTATTGGCAGCCCTTCCTCTCTGCTTATCAGAAAAGCAAGAGAGAGGACAGCGTCACACTTGAGTGATTTTTTATAAGGTTGGGATATACTGTAGGTTTCACAATAAGATAGCCTGGCCATTGGAGTTTGTATATATAGATTTTTTCAGTTTTGTGGCAGCTATGGGATTAGCTAGCACAGTAAAAGAAAAAAAAGCGAAGAGAGGGTTTCTGATTTTGCCTTGGTGTAATTCTATTGAGTTCAGCAATCTTACTCCAGATTTACGCTGGAATAAAGGGAGTTCAGAGTCAAGCCCAATGGATCAGTTTACAGTGCTTTTGGAGGCATCAATTTATTCAGTCACTTGGAAAATCTTACTCTCCTACTGCCAAAGATCTGGGACAATTCACAATTCTAATACATTTGGTGGTCTCCTTTGTGGTGTGTAGTTGTGTTTGCTTAATAGAATTAGGAATCTGTAAAGTAAACTTCATACAGCAAGCTCTGCCCTCTCTTGTGCTTGAGAGCAAAGTAGAGAATAAGACGCACAGGGAATTTTCTGCGCCTGTACAAAGACAAAAAGCTTGTGAGTGCTGGCCTGTAGCAGACCTGGATGTAGCCTTCCAGCCAGCTTACATGGCCCTCGGAAGCAAACTCTAGCTGATACAGATCTGAGCGATCTCGTTCATGGGGAAAAGGATGCCAAGAGCCTGTTGTGAGGAATCCTGTCCTGACTGATAGGATTTCTCATAGCAGAGCCCATGCTGAACAGCACCTTCACTCCCTTTCATTGCACAGACAGGATTCTGGTCCTGCTATGAAATGGATTAATGTACTACCCTTGTTCTGTAATGAGGCAAGCTTAAGCAAGCTTGTAGGCCTGGGCAAAAAGGCTGATTTCTTCCTGTATCAGTGGAAATTACATGAAGTAAGCTAATCAACTTTGACCACACGCTACTACCATAATTTTTCTTTTAAGAAAAATGACTCTGTGGTAAGTAAAAATACTGAAATGTTGCTGTTTGGAGCTTTATTGACAGATTTTTTGGTGCTCCCTGAGGTGTGAAATCACACTGGGCAAAAAGCGTATGAACACTAGAACAAGTCATTTAGAGCCCTAAGTGTTTATGTCCAAACCCCTGCCACTGATGACACAACATGCTGCAAGAACAAAAGTCTGTTGGCTGGAATCTGACCTGGTTTCCTAATTTGCACCTGTGCATTGGCAGACAAGCAGCCATCAATCCCGGACTGCTGTGCACCCTGTGCACTGTGCTATAGGTAGGGCTGAAAGCATTCTCAGAGTTCTGATGGGAGGGATAGGGTAGAAAAAATAATAGGAGAAGAGTAAGAAACAAAAGATAATAGAATTACAGAAAACAGGGCTGGAAGGGGTGTCAGGATGCTGGATTGACTATACTTGTGTAATTCCTGACAGATGCAATTAAAAAAAATTATCTTTGAAACACATTATGGCCACAGAGACACAGATACAATTGTTAGAAACAAATCACTCTCTACATCTACTAAATCTTAAAGCATCATTCCAGAGTGGTAGGCAGCAGTTTGAATCACTGTACAAAATTTCCTATATCTTGTTTTATTTGAGTATGTATAAAATATCTGTATAAAATATTTATCTGCAGAATGGAAGGGTATAGGTATACATTATTTTTGTAACACTCTGCCAAGAAATGGAATTTTTCTAGAGTGAGACGTGTGTAACACGCTTGAAATTGGTCTCATAACCAGCTTGTACAGCTTTCAGTTTTATGGGTGGATTTTCTGTTTAAGAAGTAGAAGTGAATAAAAAAAAGAGAATAAAAGAAAATTAACTCCTGTGCAGCTAAATCATTTTTAGAACGGTATCAAGGCCAGGTCTGCTCATTAGTTTCTTTCTTCATTAGCACTGGAAGAACAAAGAACAGAATTTACTTTATATTGTAAAGATGAATCGAAGTGGGGGATGAAACACTGAAACTGAATTAGTAAATTATTAACCAATTTCTAAGTAATAAGAAATAATCTATTACAGAGTCTATCCCTCCATCTAGAGATTTGTCTTAAGCATTTGTCTTTAGGAGAGAAGGTGGAAGGAACAAGGGGACACAGAGTAGAGACAATTCATCAAGTGAGCTACAGGAACATTAATAATGGAGACCTTTGAACTTGGCAAATCTTCCAGATATCTCTCTCTTAACTGTGACTTACAAGTTGTCCCAGGGTTGCTGCTTAATCTAATGGCCTCTTTTTAATTTTTGCCCCCCATGATATTAAAAATGTTCCCGTTATAATCTCAGCAGCTGACAGCAAAAGCAACAGTTAACAAAGCCCGAATTTGGCAGCGTGTCAGCTCAGGAACTCCCTCCATCCGGCAAACACAACTCCACCCACTCACATTTTCAGGAGAGGAGCCCCGTGCCAAGCCAGCGCTGGCGAAGGTGGTGACTGGGGAAGTGGAGATTCTGGCTTCTTTGATTTCTGAGGCTGCCAATGAACAACTGGGTTCTTTCTTCCCTTTTGAGTCAAACCTCGCTTTGACAGCTGGAAGGTTTCCCCATCACTTATTTCTAAGATTAAAACTCTGATTTGCTTTTAGAAACCATAATAAATAACATGAGTGTCCAAGTGAAACCAACAAACCTCGTATAAAGTTCTGACTGAGAGGAAGGGTCTGGCTCTTACTGTGAATAACTTCTCAATGGCCTTGTGGCATCAAGGTATTTTGAAACAGCTCACAGAGGTGAGATTTTCGTCTGTCACTGCCTCCTGGACCCTGGCATACAGGATGTGCTTGCAGCATGTGTGGAAAAATTGAGGAGGAGGGGAGAAGGTGTATGGGGTACTCACAAGCACCTCCACCCACAAAAACTGCCTGATGGAGGTTATGGCTGTTCTACACTGTGCCACCCGGTCCCCTGGTCTGGGAAGGGTTAAAGCCTTTACACCAGATGTAAACTTTTATATCAGATGTAAAGCTCTATTCCTCTCTGCTTGTGTGGTAATCTCCTGCCCTGCTTCATATATGCATCTCTCAGCTCACAGCTCCAGCCCACAATACTTTGCATCCAGACACATGTACATATAGCCTGTGCTTGAAAGAACAAATATGTTTTGTCCTATGGTCTAACTGTGCTCCACAGTCTATAGGGCCCTATGAATGGCCTTGATGGATTTTAGGGATGGGAGGGGGGAGGACGGAAGTAGGATTTTTGGGAAAATTCTACCCTGTGGAACCTGAACTGTGCCAGATTTCCCTGGCTGGGCTGCAAACTGTGCAAACACACATAGCTCTCTCTCTCTCAGACTTTTGCTTAGCCTTTGGTGAAAGCCCACAAGTAATGTACTAAATTCTTTACTCCCACCTCCAGTCTTCGATGAATAGCTTCTTGACTCATTGTACACTATGCACAGCTCTAATGAACGACTTCAGCTCCAGGGGTGAGCCTCTCTCCCAGCCTCTGTCCCTGTGTGTCAACACCCCTGTCTCCTCCCCACCCTAGGCAATTGGTTAGAGCATTGCAGGGCCTGCCAGGAGTGGGAAGTGCCAGGACACAGGTGAAATGCCCTGTGTCTGGGTTCACTCTCACCCCAAATGATGATCCTCTTGTTTCATTTCAGAGACAGCTCTCAGCACACATTCAAGAGGCCTGAATCCAATTTCTTCCTTTTCCCCCTCCCTCCAAATGAGCATTGGCTCTGGTTTGTAAACAAGGGAACAGCTACACACCTTGCCCTGCTGGCTGACAGTTACTCTGGATTGCACCCTGCTTTTGAGAAAGAATGAAAGGAAACTCCTGGACTTGTTCTGCTCAGCTTCACTGTGTGATTGAGCTCTAAACCATGTCAGACCCAAGGGCAGACCTACAGTGATTGCATGTTTTCCGGCAGTGCTGGCTAGTGGTGATTTCTCAGCAGATGTTTCACTTGGAAAACCTCATTCCTTCTTAGAATGCTCTCAAGATGCTGTACATGAAGATGAGCTTCAGTAGCACCATAGCAAGTGTGCTTCTGGATCTGGCTCTGCCATCCCTCATGCCTGGAGTATACAGTGCAAGCTTCTGCCCATCCTCCTGCTATATAAACACATGCTGCATCTATAAAAGATAGATGAGGAGAGCCTGAACAAAATTGTTCTGATTACAGTGCATGTGGTGCCCTCTCTCAACACGACTCTGTATTCACTTTTCCTCTCTGCCTTAGGGCAGAAACTGAAAAATTCAGTTTTCTCCTTCCTAGATCCCAAGCCCTTTGAGTTAAACCATTACAAGGGAAGATACAGAGATAGCAAAGGAACAAGGGATTTTCTTGTAATTTTAGCATTTATTTCCTTCTTAAAGATGCAATTGTTTAAAATAAGTGATGTCCTGGCAAAGGCTAGCGTTAGACCGTGCCAGACAATTTTATCATCCCAGCCCATGAAGGCTCTAGAGTAACACCATAAAGCTGCTTTGCTTTTCGACATGCCAGTTTTCCAATGCCAGACCTTCCCCTGGCAGTGCCTTCTTCTTCTCCTGAGTTTTCTTCGTTCAAAATTAGACACCCTCCTCCCCCCCCCCAACTCCTTTCTGCAGTTCCCTCCTGTCGCCGAGACGGTGCCGAGCAGCCCCGCGCGACAGGAGGGGGAGCTCGCAGCGCACGAGCCTTCATCGGGGACTTAATTCAGCAACACTGCGAAAACCACCCCCGCGGCTGAGGTGCCACAGGACCCTTGTCAAGTTCCCCCTTTAAAGGGAAAAGGGGGTGGGGGTATTTTTTGGGGGGAAAATGAAGCTAAATTAAAGGGGAGTTGAGAGGTGATGAGGGTGCCGGGAGGTGATGGAGTGGGGGGATCTTGGCATGTATTTACGGTGCTAGCAGTGGTGAATAAGGTGCTTCCAGTCATAAATAATGCCTTCAGTCTAAAAGACTGGGGCAGGTTCACTGCTGGTGTAGGCTCCTCAATCCAACTGAGGTATAAAGGGTTGTGCCCACTCACACCAGTACTGAATTTAGCTGTGTATCTGCTGGAAGACCTGTGGAGGCAGCAATGCTACGCCGGAGAACAGGTCTCTTGTTTCCAAAAGAGAGACAGAAAAGCATCAACTACCAGTCTCATCATAAAATCACAAGACCAATGGATCGAGTTCTCTTTGTCAGTGTAAATTCAGGAGAAGGATATTCAAGTCTGTGCTTTTACACGGAACAATAGGGGCACAATTTGGCCTCACGGACAAACTTTCTGCCACGCTTTTAGGCGTGGTGCACAGCTGAGCCCAAGTTAACATCAAGCTTCATGAAGTTAGGATGCTTTCCAGAAAAATTCCTCTTAAACTTGGAGGTACCATGCTTTTTCTTTCCTTCCTTCCTTCCTTCCTTCCTTCCTTCCTTCCTTCCTTCCTTTCTCTTTTTTTACTGTTTTCTCTGAGAAGTCAACTGGGGGCAGAATCTGGGAAAAATTCTCAATCTGTCAAAGCACCTTCCTGAAGTCATTCCTCCTTAAGGACGCAGAGGAAATTGCAGCCTTCAGATTGCATTTGTCAAGACAAAACTAACATGAGCTTTGATTTAGCTAAGCCGCAAGGAAAACTTGCATTGGTTTCACAGTGGTAGTGAGAGCAGGTTTTCATGGCAAAATGATAAGACCTAGTCCTGTCTACCCTTGTGCACAGCTTACCAGTACAGTACTGCAGCTGAGCTAGTCTTTAAAATGGATATTATTCTTCCTAGTGCAGACAGCCCTGTAGAAAGCTAATCTCCTAATACTGTGGTGATCCATTTGAGATATTTATTTTACAGGCCCCTAAGTGCTTGCATAATTTTCCTGTATAAATTCCATGAAAATTTCCAAATTTGAAATCCAGCAATCTCACACAAGATAGATTTCTAAGGCAAAATATCCTTCTCCTTATGTGTAAGCTTGTGAGCCTCGTTATTAGTGCAAGCTGGGGCTATGATTAGAAAAAAAGTCTACCACTTGAGCTAGAGAAGAAAGTATCTAGGTTGGATTCAAAATATTTAGTGCCAAATTAAAGAATTTCCCAAGGAGCTCCGCCAGATAGAGGGTTGTATCTTCCCTTGCCGTGGAACAGGAGTAGAGTTCTCTGCAGGCACAGAAAGCTTTCTACAGATACAGCCCTGTGATACATTTAAACAGAATGAACCTCGTTCTTACACTTATCTAAAAATGTTAGTGGAATCATCAACAGTGACCTTAAAATGAAAAATGATTTGCAACCTTTGCAGTGGTGTCTTTATCATACTGCCATAATTTAAAGTACTTTATCCACTCAGCTACACAATCTTACCATTCATTTGCAGTTGTTATTTTACCTACAAAAGAGTTCACCTAATATCCTCCACAGCAAGAGAAACCTACTGAGTATTACAAGGGGGGAATTATTACTAATATATTATATAGAAAGGCTGCAAAGTTCAAACAGAGGCAGTTGTGTGTGCACACCACGTTTCATGCAAATTACACTTAATAGTTTAATGCTGCATTTTATTTTGCCTCCTGCATAAAAATGCTTCTTTAGTTATTTTTCTAATAATCTATGTGACTTTGGGGAACTAATTAAGACAAACCATTTCCAATGTGCCTGTTTAGCTGCCTAAATCAAGTGGCCTGATTTTCACAAGTGCTGAATACCAAAGCTGTAGTAGATGCTTAACATCTCTTACTACCTGGTCATTTTATATGGTCAGTATAAATTTAGGAGCCCTACGTGAGCTACCTATGTGATATTTTTGGTTTAATTATTTTAAATGTAAGTCCATAGCTCACAGTAAGTATTAAATCTAAGAAAAATTTCCAGTAAGTTTACTTCTCCTCTCCCTTCCCCCCACCTTACCAACTTAGCTGTAGGAAAAGATGCCGACCTACAAGACTGTTTCAATGTAAAGGTGTTTCTGTAGCTGCAGGAAAATGCTGATGTTACTTCTTGATTGCAAAGGGAGAATGTGATGCATAATTAATCCACATATGGATAAGGATATCTTCCAAGACTGGAAATGGAAAACTAATCAAGAGTACATACGACACACTGGATCTAATACACATGCTTCGCTAGGACTTCTTGGCTGCTTCACATCTGTCTGGCTTGGAGCACAGGCAGAGCGGCACATGACTGTCTGCTCTTTCATGGAGCCAAACACTGAACTGAAGCCTGGCTGTGCCTGCAAGGCTTCAGTGTCATCAGCTTAGTGAGTGCTAAAGTCCTGCCTGGACTAGAATTTAGAATATATTAATTTGTTTCCAGTGAACTAACACCATCCAACAGGAATATTTTGAATCCTAAACCTTTGGCTTGGCCTATACACAAATTTTGTATGGATGTAACTAAGGAAAGTACTAGCATGATTTTTTTTTTTTTTTTTTTTTTTTTAATCCAGGGACATCTCCCACAGAAACAGATTCTTGCTGGTAAACTGACTTGAAAACTGCATACTGATACCTTACTTTGAAGGGCCAAACCAGCTGCTGATACAGATGCCAAATTCTCATTGACTTTAGCAGGGGATCTGCCTGAGAAAGGATGGAGGTGTCTTGTTTTATATCACTGTGTTGGCTACTGGAAACAGCTGTGCTTTCCAGTCATATGGAGAATTACTGACGTCTCAAACAGGGTGCTGAGGTTCCCACGGCTGGGCATCACCAGAAAGGTTTGGGCTTGGTTCCCCAGGAACCTCTTGCTTTCCTCAAAACATGGGTGAACATGATGTCAAATTAATTATTTAATGCTGGATGCCATACCTTTCCGAAAGATTTACAGAGGTGTTTGTAGCAGATGCTTTGGCTGTGCTATGTACTGCTTCATGAGACACCAAGTAAGATTTTTATATTCCTCTCCCATAATATTTAATGAGCAATATTTATGCTTATTTCAAAGATATGCTTTGAGCTGTGATTATTGGCTGCAATTTTTCAGTCTAGTGCAACGTCCAGCTTCAATACTCACTGTTATGAGGCACCATTATGAGGCAGTAGTCCTTGTCATCTGATCTTACAAATCATAGAGAGCAGTTATGGTTTGGGAGGCCAGAAAGGTCTGTGAATGTTAATAGAGAATTATGAAACTGTTGATTTCTTGTGTCCTGAATCTGAAGAGCAGCCAACCAAAGCAATGTACCTACTATATATATACACACATATATAAATATAAATGCACACATGCACATAAACAGTACAGGTATGGAGACAAAATTCAACTCCCTGAATTAAATGCTCTAAAATAAATCTCAACTACATTGTCTCAAAAGCAACCCATAAATAGAAAAGTGCTCAGACACATCTGACCCCGCTAGCAAGGCACCATGCATCAGCTGCTCTGTAATACCTCATTTGAAGTGTCTTACTTGTCAGTCACGCTACCAATCTCCTGTCTCATGGGTGGCTATTTGTTGGGCCCCACAATGCAGGCAGGAGTCTGAGCTCTATTTCTGAGGGAAACAGATGACACGAGGCTAATTCAAAGGAAACACAAAAGATGAAACCCTGGTGGGGCCAAAAATCACTGTAAGTATATCAAAGCTGGTGGATATACACAGATTTGCATTAGCTCAAGATGAGGGCCAATGTACTTTGAGAACCCAAATCTTTAGCAAAATACAAAGCTTTTTCTCTTTAAATATCTGTTACTTATTACAGGTCAGATTCAATGAGCATGTCAAAATGCAACTGAGGGACAAAGATTGCAGAAGTACTTCAGGCAAAGGCTTCCCTTGAATATTCATCTTAGTACAACTGTGTTTGAGGCAGAAAACTTCCAGAGAGGGCTTTGCGTAGAGGAGTGTAATTGTTCCCATGGAAAGCAGGCGAAAGGAAAGCAGAGAGTGAGCAATACTCATGCCTGGGTTTGAGAGAGGGTTGGGGAGGGCTCTCGCGCCAAGGAAGTTGTCAAATCTGGAAAAAACTGTCAAAAAGGGCTTTCACAGTAGCTTATTTTGGGAGAAGAGTTCTTCAAGCAAGGTCTCTTGGTGCTGTATCACACGATTCATTATAGAGAATTGGTGGGTGAAGTAGCGGCAATGATCTTTGAAAAAGAGTCCAATTTCCACTTCCCATTTTGTCATAAGCTGTCAGGAGGTGTTACACAGTGCAATTAAACAGCTGTTGCCTTTCTCCTTAAAGATGGATGAAGTAATGCTGGTAAAGAGCCTTGTGCTCAATAGATTTCCAAAGTGTGATGGAAATCCCCCTAACCCCCACCTGTCAATACTGTGAAATCTTAATTGCCCTGGATGGTTTTCCTTCCTGAATTCAATAAATTCCAGTTTTGTTCTCTGGGATGTTCCTGGGCTGGATTTTAATATTTTTCTTGCAGAGATGGGTGCCGTCATCAGCAACTGTCACTTTGGATGGTTCCAGATCTGGGTGAGGAGCCGGTAGAGAAACAGGAAAGAAGATGGTGAGAGAAGAGATAGTCCTCGGACTAATGGAAGCAGTTTTTTAATAGATGGTCTTAGCAACTACTTCCAGCATGATTTTGTTTGGCTGCTGACAGGCAACTGTTCTGCAGTGGCATCTACACTCTGTTAGGAGACTTGGAAAGCAATTAAGGCTGTACTTTAAACCAGATCTCACTGGCTCTTGTTGACATCCTCCTGATTGACACCAGCATAGATGAGAAGTGGATCTGACCCAAGGGCTTATAAAAAGCCCCCACATTTCTAAATGAATTTGTTTGTGTAATTAAAGCTGGCAGAGCGCTGGTGCTCTGGAGGGGGGGAGGGAGGAGCTGTGATGAATGTGTTGCAAAAGCACCAGTGTGCGAGAAGATGAGGGAAGAGGCAAGCAATTCCCAGCTTCAAAACACTACCCAGGGAAGACTTCTAGCTTGCACTAAGTGGTGCAGCTGAGGCTGTCCGCCTGCATCTGAAGGGGATGGTTTGGATAGCTGCGCTAAGTTGCTCAGTGTGCACCCCACTACACGAGCCCAGCTGACGCTATGAGGTTTGTATACCTGAGACCGCATCAAAACTGTCATCCACTGACGTACAGTCCCAGCAAGCAGAACAGTCCTCCCACCCAGGTTGTCCTCCCTGCAGTAGCTGAAGGACATCTTTTGTTGTAAGGCATCACTAGGTACATGTGGGGTGAGTGTTTCTCACTGAATGTGGCTCTTGAGGTGGGAAACTGCAGTGGACAGCTGCGTTCTTTAACAAACTCAGCATCTCCTGGGTTCATGTGCTGTAAGAACATTTTTATGCCTGAATGCAAATATTAGGTATTACTGTCCAAGAACTTATATTTAAAAGTCTCACAGTCATTGATTTGTGTGGACCACCTACCCGTTCTGCATTTCAGATGCTCGCTTCATCATGTGGCTGAATAGGAGCAATTGTTGGAACACCTCTACTGCTGATGCACAGTGAAGATGGTCCAGCACAGCAGCAAACTAGGCAAGCTGAGACTCTTAAGAGGAAAGAGCCAGGCTCACTCATACTGCCATTGAAGACAACCTCTATTTGTAAGGGACCAACTGCCAGTGGGAAGAATCAAGTATTTTCAGGCTTCTCAAAGGAATATTATAGACAAAGAAGAGTAAAAGGAAAGGTGTGTAAAATTTCTTGACAGTGCCTTTTAAATGAGTCGCCATGTGTTATTTTAGCCAAGTCTTTATTCATTTCTACTTAATGTTGTGTGCTGTAAGACTCAAAGCTGCTGGCAATATTCAGTGGAATAATTTTAGAGCAACCTTAATAGAATGAACAGAATAAAGGACTGTTCAAATACACTGTAGAAAGATAGCTTTTTAATAGAATGAGTTATCCAAAATACCAATGGCTGGGGCTTGTGAATGGAAAAAATCTCCCCTGTGTTTAATTACCCCAGCCTGTCTTTATTTCCTTCTTATAATTCTAAACACTTCACTTGTGCTGGACATAGTCCAGTTGGAAAGTTGGTATTTGATCAACGATGTGTCCTGTTCACAGGCTGGAGGTCCAAACAGGATGACTACAGCCAACTATCCCATCTGACCTCCTGCATAATGTAGGTTATGGCATCCACTCTGCAAGGCCTGCAGTGGAAGGAATTACTCTTTGCTGCTATTCCGGATTCAGGAAAGCATTTCTATTTAGAGCACTACTTAAGCACACACTTAACTTCAGTAATATGCTTAATTCCCATTTAAACATGCAGTTAAGTGCGACTTCGGGTTTGAACCTTTGTGAGCAAACACGATGGGGTCCAGTAACTTGGTCATACTGAAAAGTGTACTTTATGACTCCCAGTGCAAAGTGAAATCTTAAGAATTTATTCACGGAAGTCAGATGGCTTGCTAACGTATCTCCAATGAGCACATGACCTCCAGAGAGGTCTGATTTGCTTGGGGATTTTCAAGCTTACAGGGGTTCAATAGTGTCGCCAGTTGCAGTATGAAACTGCTGCAGGAAGCACAAGTGATATCCCCTTCCATTTCACTTGTTAGAAAGGATATATGAATCAGAAGAATTTCATTAATTCAGTAACAACCTCTGCTAAATCTCTCAAAAGACAAGAAAGAAGACAAGCTGATTTTGTCTTCATTTAAAAGTTTTTTTCACTTGCTTGGGGAATGGAGAAAATCTCTGCTGCACCATAATACCTTACCTAATTGAGCTCTTAGATTAATGTTTAAACTTCATTTGCAAGTCCATTACCAAATCTAATCAGTTACAAAAGTACCATTAAGGAAGGCTTTTTTAAAATTTCCAATCCACTTCTAATTCACATTTCTTCCCACAGCTGTCCAAGGCCCTGGCAGTGGCTGCAAGTACTGTGTTATAGATATTGTACTTATACCAGGAGGGAAAAAGAAACCCCAGAATATTTTCAGTGGAGACAATAATATACAATTATATCAGTTAAATCTTGAATCTACTGAAACTTTCAATTATCAAATGGAAACAGTACAAATGTTCAGCCTCTTTTAAATGATGATGCCACCTTTGAGAAGGTGCTGGGTTGATTGCACTGAAGGCTTTTCCCTGGATCCGTTACCTGCAAGAGATGTGCAGCATCGCCGGCATTATCCACAGCATCCTCCAGTGTACTGAAATCCTGGCACAGCTCAGAAGTTTCAGGTCTGCTTAATTTTCCATGCTCATGTACTCCTCAGCCTTGCTTCTAATAAATCCTTTCGACATTGCAAGTAAAATGTTCCTTTTGAGCTGCACATCAGAATAAGACCACCAAGTTCTCAGTACTTGGGATAGTGGACAATATAAATGCTAACACACGGGTGACCCAACCACAGTTGAATGGGTGACTTCAAGCCAAAGACTCTCCCTCCCATTACCTAATCCCTGAGACATCCAGACTCCCATCCTCATCAGCACTGAAAAAAAAAAAAAAAAGTCTGGAATTTCTTTTTATAACTATTCTCAGAAGATAAATAAAATGGAAATTGAGATATAAAAATCAGCAGTGTGATACTATGCAGACACCACTACTTTCAGGGAAATCAAAATTTTGCTGCTGTGTTTGTGTAATTGGGGAAAGCTCTACCTACCCCGAGTGGTCGGACCCTGGCTCTGGAAGGGATGGGTGTTTAGAGGCAGTTGCTAATAATCAGGGGTTTAGTCATCTCTTCTAAATCTCCTGATGCATATATTCATTTCCTGTTCCCTACAGATCCTTTGCATCCTGCTTACCCAGCCAACCTAGTAATCTCTTTGGTAAGTAAAGGTTGGGAAGCAGTTTTGCAGAGTCCTGAGATGAAAGTAACCCTATTGCCACAGTGAAGATTACACTGCACTGGCTTGTCCACTAAAACATGCAATAGTGCAGCTCAGAATTGCTGTTTAAAATGATGTCTTCTGCTGGTAAAAATGTCTCTGATGATTAAGAACAGGAGAGGCCTTTCCACCAGGCTACTTGGCTTAAGAAGCACATAGCATAAACCCCAACATGCTCTATGGAAGCTGTAAGGTCTCTTCTACCCTCTGTCACTGGCCTGCTGTGTGCCCTTGGGTTTCTCCCTTAGCCTCTCTTCTCTGATTTGGCAAACAGGAATAATTGTTATATTAGCACTTATCTTTGTAGAGCACTTTGAGATCTGCAGATTAAAAAAGTGCTTTGTAAGTACTTCTGCTATGATATGCTACTGCCTTTCTGTCTCCCTATAGGACGAGCACAAAGAACAAAAAGAGAAGCAGGTAGGAATGATTAATAAATATGCAGCCTACAGTGGCCTCTCTCCCAAGATAAATGTAGTAGCGACAGTGAATGCAGAGGAAGAGACGGGCCAGGGTATGGCAGAAATGAAAGTGTAGACAATGCCTGCATTATATCCACAGATCCTTGTCTCCACAGACTTCAGTCACTGCTGTGTGCTTGAAACTGGTCAGAAGAATCCCCAGCAGAGGTATCTAACTACACGTCCTTAACATAGGATTATTCCGCCTGCTTTAAACATGAAGAAAAAGCAAGAGGGTGGAAGAGCCCCAGGGTTCAACATCAACAAGATCTAAACTTCTCAACATTCTCGTTCTGAAATACCAGCTCTTAAATTATCAAGGCCTCTTTTTTTTTTCTTTTTCTTTTTTTCTTTTTTTCTCCCTGAGTGCTCTGTATTTCCCCATGTAACAGTGTGCAAACATTTTATCAGCAAATATCCGAGGGGAAAAAATTGGCTATCAAAAACTGATAAAGCAATTTGGCAGGGAGGCAGCAGCTATCACTTCTAAATGGGTATGAGCTTTCTGAGGTTTAACCAGTTGCAGGAATAAAATTCTGGGGATTGACTGCTCCACGGGTGAACAGGAAGCTGTGCTCACTCGCTCAGTGACATTTCTACCTGCTCCACTGCTCGTGTTACTGGGACTGTGCCCTAATGAAAGGGGTTATACTACCCTGCTGTATAGCAACGGCCCGTGACACTGTGCTAACAGTATGTTTGGGACCATTACTTAAGTGATAATCTCACTGCTCCTTTGTTTTATGAGGCAATAATCTGATTCCCATGTGCATAAAATGAGGCCAAAGGGTAAATAGCTTGTTATAATGAGGGAACAACATTAAGAATGATGAAAACTAGAGGTCACTGTTATTATTTCTGTTATAACACCCATTCATTTAACAATCCTTGTGTTCGCATTCTGACGGCAGGGATCCATGTCCCGGCTTTTCAAGGCAGTATCAGTCCCCTAATAAAGGCAGGTATTATCCTGCTGTCTCTCATATCTAACTTGGCTCGCTCTTGATACGGTTCCTCATTACAATCAGACCTGAGAGACTCAGAACATGGCTGTGGTGAAGAACTACTGGAGGAGGACCAGAGACCCTAAAGAGACATTCTTTGTGTGGCCTTAAGGCACAGAAGTATCAGTGGCAGGACAGGGAACTCCATCACAGGTTTTCTAATTCATGATGAGCTTCCCACTTTGTGGACTCCCTTTCTGCTGCATCTTTTTTTATCTTTTTTTTTTTTTCTTCCCCCAAAGTATCTGCTCTCTGCTGACAGTTTGTCATTCCCAGCTGAGAAAATATTCCCAGTAGGAGTTAGTGCATCAGTGATGCATTGCTACATGTCTTTTTTTTTTTTTTTTTTTGGGAGAGAGAAAGAACAAAAGCATAGCTGGTCTACTTAGAATGGACCTGAACATGGCATTGTTACAGGGTTTTCTTAATGGCAGAATAAAATAAGTAACATCATGCATTCTGAGTAGGCAAAGTTTCTATGTGTATTAAATATACACAGGTATGAATAATTTCATAAACCAGTTAGAGAAAGACAACATTTTTATCTAGAGATGTTATAATATACAGTCTCCAAGTACCCTGGATCCACCTGTTCCCTTGTCTTGTCACCCAGTTAACCTCCTGTTACATAAATCCCTTCTTCATCTTAATTGCTCGTACATATTCTTCTGCCTGAGGAGTATATAAAGTATTATTATTAATGTGATTGTATTTTTTAAATTATTGTTTTTATTAATTATGATGTTGTGCTGTCTAGGAGAGGTAAGTATGGACCAGCAGTGTGCTGGACTAATGTACATGGAACAGTGGAGACATCTTTTTACACATTAGCTAAAGGCAAGAACATTATAATAAAAACAGTCAGGTAATAGAAAGCAACTGTTGAAGAGCAGGGTCCTTATTACACAATTTCAATCTCATTTAATGTCTGATATTCAGTATTGCTGCTACTTACATAAAAAAAATCTACTTTTATTAATAGTGAGAAAATTTTACTTCGCGTTCCCAGTGAAATCAGCAGAAGTAGAGCTGTCTTTAACATTCCACATCCAAGATCATTATTTTGCTTGAACACACTTTTTTTCGAGTACACCTAAAGGCCAAAATTTCAAGGAGGTTTGATGAAGCAGGGAGGTAGGTATGACAGACAAAAATTAACATTTCAGAAAAGGGTGTTTTTATTGTAGAAGCTAAATCAAAGGTATTGGGATGAATTCCCTCCAGATCTCCTAGAATATTGTCCCTTGCTTTTGAGGGAAACAGAGAAGTTCAAAAACCAAATAATTTGTGAAAATGAACCTTATGATAGAAGTCAATACTCTCCTAGTTGTAGAAAAGATATCCACTGAATAATCTGAATCTTGACAAAATAAAATTTGCTCCAGAAATGGGTAACAGAATCATGTATATAATTTTAAGAAGCTTTTGTCAGGTTTGTGGAAAAAAAAAAGCCTACAGGGTGTAAAGTTTGAACCAATGCAGATGGACTCCCCAGGTGTGCATCCAGATCTATGCCAATGTAGCTGAAGTCTATTCTACTGACTAGATGTGGATGCCAGAAACCTGCATAACGACTGTCTGAATGTCAGTGAACCTGACAAAACTTCCATTGGGAAAACTTATCTGGAGACTCCCTTTAATTTCAATTCTCTTTGGACTGGGCTTAGTATTAACCATTTATCACAGATAATAATAGGAACCTCCAAATGATTCGCTTCATTTGCCTAGCAAATAAAGATATTCGTTCACTTAAATGACTGTATTGAAAGCATAAATTTGGAGGGAAGGAAATAAAGAAATTTTGTTTTCCAAGTCTGCTAGTAGGAAAGAATTTGACAATGGGAATCCCCAGAAAAATAAGTTCATTTCTTCCCCCCTAACATTATTACTAAAGACTAAAGTTTCAACTAAAGTAACAAGCTTCTGGTTGTTAGAAGCACCCTCCACTCCTCTCCAGATTCCAAAAGCACTAGTTTATCCTTTCCCAGTTGGCAATATCTCTCTGTAGTACCAGAATTCACTCCTTTTATTCATTGATGCACAGAGGTTAAGGTGAAAAGGGATCGTTAGGTCACCCGGTATAGCCTCCTGTGCATCACAGGCCATTAAATTCCTTTCAGTTATGTCTGTAATTAAGCCAATAATTTGCATTTGGCTAAGGCACAGCCTGATTTGAAAATGCCATGAGGTGGAGAATGACTTGTTCCTTTTGTCATGTGTTCCAGTGCTTGATCACATTCACTACAAAAAAAAAAAACCAACCCAAAAACCCAAAACCCTCAATTTTCCAATTTGAATTTGCCTGGCCGTAGTCTCCAGCTGTTAGTTCTTATTATAGTTTTTTTCCACCAGGCTGGGGAACCCTTCTGTTTCCTGCCTACAACAAAGGTACTTCTGTGCTATAATTTGGTTCCTTCAATATGCTTTTTGATAAGCTAAAGCACTAAGCTCTTGCATCTCTTACTGCAAAGATTTTTCTCCTTCTGGAGGCTCTTTACTGTTTCAAATATCCTTTAAACACGTGGACACCAAAAACAGATGTTGTATTCCAATGTAACTTGTTAGAGAGTTCTACCCAGTAAAATAACTTCCTTAGTCCTACTCACTAATCATCAGTTTAGAAGTCCCAGGGTAAGACTGCTCATGTTTTATCACAGAATCACCTTTGGAGTTCATGTTGAATTGCTTTTCTGCTATAATCTTTTTCAGATCCATTCTTCAACAGGATGAAGGCTGTAAGTTTGGCTTGATTCCATGCTGCTAAATTAATTACTTTACATTTCACTGCATAAAACCACATTTTGTTAGAATGATCCAGGATTGCTAAGCTCCTGGTCAGTTTGTATGAGTGCTCTGTCCTCATCACTGTCTTTATGTCATCTGCAAATTTTATTAGCAGTGATTTTATATTCATTTCCAGGGCATTTGAGATGTTTAATGCCCTTGATCCTAATCTTGATTCTTACAGAACCCAAATAGAAGCCCCCCAATACCATGTTATACAGTTACTGCTACTTTTTGAAAGCTTAGTCGTGTGTTTCCCAGTCCACTGTCGGCAGACTCTGGAAATTGTATAGAGCTAACTTCTAAATAAAATGGCACGAAGTACTATGTCAAACATATCAGCTGGTAAAAATAACTACATAGATGTAATATATTCAGTTTGTTTGACCTGTTTTTCATAACATCTGTTGACTGTCAATAAATATATTTTGGTCCTCCAATTCATTATTAGTTGAGCCCTGTGTCATCATTTTCTTGTTCTCTTCCCCCCCCCACCCTCCCGCCCTGGGACTGAAATCAGTCCAACCAGTCTGTACATCATGCAGTGACCCTGGAACCTTGGGGAGACATCTGTTAATGACCAGCGCGGCAGCTATGCAATTTATTATCTGATATATGTGCAAACATAATACAGGGCAAATCTCATTTCTAAAATGTATTCATAAAACTTCTGTAAAATTCAGCTCTGTAGCAATTGAACTTACAGGTGCTCCTGAAGATCAGGCACAGCTTACCATAAAATACCTGACGATGCGAGGTGTTGGTACAAACCTTTTGGGTGTCAACCAGGACTGTGGCTTATATGGTCTTGGGATGCTTGCTGTAGGTACCACAGGCCCATTCTGCAACTGAGACAGACTCCCCTACGTTACACTAAGACCCTCTCCAGCATCCAAAGCAGGCAAGACCAGGGCAGTATTCAGGTAGCTTTCTCTTCCTATAGGAAAGAAGTCTTGTGCAATTCCTCCCAGTACACCTTGAGTGGGTATTTCTGCCTCTGCACTGCTTGAGACCGAGATGTATGAAGTACTTGTTTTCAAGGCTGTCAATTTGGCACTTTTCACAAGGACTAATATGATGCTTGCTATCTCTCTTTCATTCCAAAACAAGTGACACAAAAAGTTAGCATTAAAAATGACAAGGTGCCCAAAGACATTAGTGCCTTTATATAACTTTATACACATCATAAGACATACGAGCAGTACTCATAGGCAACTGACAGTATCTTTTGCCCTGTCCTATCTATAAATTATTGCAATTTTATTTCTAAGTCTCACTTTACCCACTTTCCCGATAAACAGCCATTAGCATCTGGGGTATTTTTATTCTGCTCTTGAGACCAAAAATGTAGCGATAAAAATAGAAAATCCACACTAGCAAATAAACACTGCTGTTATTTAGTATATTGAATAAAACCAGAACTCTCTGGAGCCCTATACAATATGGATAGCTGATGTACCAAGAGTACACTGTGAGCCCCCCTGAGCTCAGGCAGAGTTTTCCTGGTCTGGTTTGAAAGAGCAAAGCTTCCTTTTTTCTTATTACTTATCTTTATTCCCAGGGGTATCCAATTAAAATTGCTTGGATCAGGACTCTGGTTTGTTTGCGTTGCCACTGATGGAGAAGCTCTAACTTGCAATTAGGCCTGAAGCATGGTGGCAGGGAACCACCAATAAGATGGGCATCATACATCTCCTGAGAGCCTGTGCGGTAGCAAGAGTGTTGCAAAGTACTGTATGTAGCTCCACAGATGAAGCAAATGAAAGCCCAGTGGTTCAGGCTGGCAGATTAGAAAACTATGTTAGAAAACCGTGTTATAAAACTAACAAAAAATTATGACAGGCCATATTTTACAGTCAAATGGCATTGACAGTATGTGCTCCAGACGGATGATGGACACAACAGGAACACAAAAGGAAAGCTGTGTCTGAAAGGTGATGCTCTACTCATCAGCCCTGCTACTGGAGGTACTATGAGCTTGTTTCTCACTTGCATTAGGCAACACAGATTTTTGTACTTTTAAAGAAAATACAAGTATCAATATGGTATCACAAGGTCAGCTGAAATCATATATGTTATCGGTGGTTATCTGGAAACCACATGAAATAACAATCTCTTTCCTCACAGCAGCTCTGCACTGCCTTCTTGTTTAGCAACAGATTGCAGATGAGGAGCTGAGAATTATTTTCTTTTTCTTCCCCTCTGTACAACTCTTTCATGACTTGGACAGCCTTATGTCTTGAAAGGTAGCTGCAAAGTTTGTCCATTCCCATGAACACTTCTGAAGGCAATGGGAGTGGAGGTGTTGGTGCTGGAAGCCCAGCCATCCCTGCACCTTCTGCAGGCTTTAGAGGAGATGTTGGAACAACAGTTACACAGAGGGCAGCGAAAGGAGTGGTGGCAGCCTTCCTCAGTTCTTTCTTGACTTCTCCAAGACCCACAGCAAGGAGGACAGCTGGAGCACCTACCAGGCAAGATGTTGGCCAGATCTACCTAATGTTGGTTCAAGGTTGTCTTGAAACAGCAGAAATGCCCTCCTGCCTCAGTTTCCCTGCTACAGTGTGGAGACGAGTCAATTCCTTGAGACAGATGGTAAAAAAAAAAAAAGGCATAAGGCAGGCCAGTCGCCCTCCTTCAGCCGGCAGTACGTGGAGCCCTGCAGATGTAGCAGCTTCAGCTCCTGCTGACTTGCGGCTGTCCCCAGAGGTGAGGGGGGCAGTAGGTGCCAGTGCTGCCAGCGTGGGCAGCCCGTGGTTTCTGTAGGTGTGCAGTCTGTGCTGGGACTGCTGCAGCAAATTCTTTTCATGGGAGGGGCAGGAAACGGTGTTTCTGTAGCACAGTGGAAAGCAAACCATTCACTGCCGTGAGGGTTTCATCTCCTGACAAGTAAGATCTTTGTTTATAAATGTCACTTTGTAGTTCTGTGAGAAAGGGTAGAGTTCCACTTTCAGGAAAATATTAATGATTAACCATGAATAAGTAAAGGAGGATGAGACTTTTGTGGTGTCTGCTGAGAGATAGCAATATTTTACCATAGCTGACAAAAACCCTAAGCCTGTGGATGCCTACTCCAAACTTCCACTTACCCACAAACAAGGCACACACCACATAGTTCCTCTCCAAACTTACCCAGAAAATTGCCTTCCCCTGCCAGTACATAATCCTGGGGATTCATACCCCAAACCTCCTTTGTCCCCCCAGCAGACCAAGGGGTAAGGACCCAGAGATCTGCCCGGTTGCAGTGAAACTGCACAGTAAACTTTATTAATCTTTCCAAAGAAGGAATTAGTATCTGTTCTTCCTCCTTCTTCGTCCTCCGTCAGCACCAGCTGCTACAATGCATATTGCCCTATAAAACACTTTCTGCTGGATTCTGGTGCCCTCAGGTGCCCTTCTCCTCCCCCCTCCTCCCAGATGAACACCTGTGAGAGGCAGATGGTACAGATAATCCAGAATATATTTCTTGAGTCCACGTAGAGAAGCAGCCAAGCTGCTGATTTTTTGGCACTGTGCCTCGTGGCATCCATGGCTGGTGAGAGACACAGATGCCGCCTGAAAATAGCTGAAGAGGAAATTCTCCCAGTGTCTCTGGAGGTGTGGGGAAGGCGGCTGCTGTTGCGGGGTTCGCGGGCAGCCATCCTGCCAGCACCCCTGCTGGGAACGCCTCATGAGCAGAGCTTCCTTGCTCACATCTTAATCAGTCCTTCCTCCAGATCCTCTTCAACAGGATCTGTGGGCACTGCCTTGCCTTCTCGTGGTGGAGGGGTAGAGGCTGTTTTCAGTCGGACATGGCCTGGCAAAGGGGGGAAACATGTCAGCTGGGAGCTGTTGTTCCTGCCTGCAGACTTCACCTCCATGCACGCTCAGAGGCTGCAGCAACAGATATTTGTTTTCGTAAAGATAAACACGAGCACATATTTATGTCTGCCAGAGGTGTGATGTGCACCATCCTAAGCGCTGAGCTTTGTCAGAGCGGTGGCACAGGGAGGCTGTGCAGGCCTCCAGCCGTGCAGGTGAGAGGGGGCTCCCAACACCATCCCACACCCCACAGCCGGCAGTGAAGGCTTCCCTGGGACAAATCACCACTGTTAGTGTCTCAGCTTCCTCCTGATGAGAGAAGTCGTCCTCTAACATGTGATTGTGCTTGGGAAGTAGCCTGCTTCGCACATGAAGAAATTAACTCTGGGGTGGGAGTCGTGCCCAGACACAGGCACAGCAGTCCCCTTGAGATGCAGATATTCACCAGGGCTGTCACAACCAAAGCTGGATTATTCCACAGCAGTCGCCAGGAAAAGGAGCTGAGACCAGTTTACCAGCACATAAGACCAACAATAACAAAGACCAGTTTACCAGCACATAAGACCAACAATAACAAATACCAAAGAGTCAACACACTGTGCTCTTCCTATTGTGTGGGTCTTCAGGGCAGCATAAACCCTTGCACTGTTGGGCCAGTTTTGAAAGGCACGTTCTTATCGCCCAGGGTCTGCCAAACACTTTGTGGACACAAAGGAGAGCACAATCCTTGCCTGGAGGGGCTGACGGTCAGTGGCAGATGAGCAGTGAGGAAAACGAACAAATAAAACAGAAGAAAAATGCATGTGAGTGTTGGAAAGTGTGTAGTTTGCACCAGTATATTTTGTGAAGCTGGAAGAAATGTGGGAAACCTTAATTTTCTTTCCATTATTTATTCTTTATTAGTTCTATAACATTCAGATCTGTAATTCTGGGTCTAACGTCCTTTGTTTCCAATATTCAGTCCTTTTATGCACATTTTGCACAAAAATGCCTCTTGCTCCTTGCTCCTTCTTCCTCCTGCTTCAAAACCAGGACACTACATCCAGTTCCTTAAAAACACAGAGGTACCTAACCCCATTGGGATCAAATAGGCTTAACCAGATTTAGGTGCCTAAATACCTTTGAGGATCTAAGCTTTAATCAGCTCATTTAATGAGGTCCTACAGTCAAAATGCACAAACAAGGTCTTAAAGCCAATGGCTCTGAGATCCGGTACAGAATAGGCCTTCCAAATGCAGGCACCGAGGCAAAGGGTCAGAGAAAGTCCCAGAAAGCAGTGCTGAGATGGAGACAGGTATCATGGTCCCCAGGCAGAAACACTGTGTCTGTATCAGATAATCTAGTAGTGATCAAAAAAGAGCCATGCAGTATTTGCAGCAGACTTGCTCTCTGCATTCCCTGTAAGACAGTCCCTCCAGCTCCCATTTTCTGAAAGCACATGATTTCTGGCTGAAGGCCAGGTGATCCAGAAGCAAGAAAGCACCATGGAGAATTTTAGCTATGCCAACACAGTTTTGAGGAGAATACTTCTTCCCATTGTAGGGCACAAGTAACAAGTCAACTAACTTCAGTCACAAGCAACTTAGCATAGAGACACAAACGAACTCATAGCTGTGGCTGCTCTTGCTGCCTTACCGCAGAATGAAAAAGAAGCTCCCTCAAAGCAATAGTAATGCTGTTCCCATTACCACAGAGCTTGTGTGCCAGTCCCACTCTACTACAGCATGTAACTCTCTGCTAGGTAACATCTGAACAGAAAACAAAGAAAGAAAGAAGAAGAACAAAAGGGTGCCTTTTGGCTGGAGAAGTTTAAAGAAGAATAGATCGTGTCATAAGCAGCAGGGAGCAGTATCGGTACTCAACCATAAATGAGTTTGGGCTGTAGTTTCTGTGAAAGTGTAATATGAAAAGAAATTCCAGGGAGAAATTTTAGAAGGAAAATAACAAGATTGCTTTTCCAGTAGTTTATGGGCAGCCTTTGGATGAGAAGATGTGTATGATGAGGACTAAACAGTGCTATGCTATGAATTGTGGCCCTCAGTGAGGGCTCTGCTGTCCTGAGCAGAGGGCAGGGACACAAGAACACAGCCATGCACAGCAGCACCCAGCCTTCCCAGGAAGACACTTATCTGCCGCCTTGCTCAGGAGGTCTGACACAACCATTTCGGAAGGATTTTGGAAATGGCGAAAGTATCTGAAGACCATTCAGGCACTTCTACAAATTCTGCGAAGTATTGGTGCAGGAGCAATGCTGAACTCTTGAAGAAATCAAGGAGAGTTGAGGACTTAGCCTGGAGAGAAATTTTTAAAGAGGCGATATCTTAAAAAAAATGTTCTGTCTGCATTTTCAGGAAGCTAACCGTCTTTCAAAGTCTTCATGATTTCTTTATCCCTCTAGTAGTGTTCAGGTTGTTATATAAATGTCACAACATTTCCAGTGAAAAGAGGCATTAGTGCAAATCATAATCAGGCCTGAGTATTCAAATCCTCCCTCCAGGTACATCGGTGTGACCCTGGCTCCAGGGTGGGCACAGCCCCA
The DNA here is from genome assembly GCF_000699245.1 of Pterocles gutturalis. Taxonomy (NCBI): domain Eukaryota; kingdom Metazoa; phylum Chordata; class Aves; order Pterocliformes; family Pteroclidae; genus Pterocles; species Pterocles gutturalis. The sequence goes on from NW_010101766.1 coordinate 30,922, forward strand.
AGCATAAAATGGGGAGTTCTCTGACCTGTCAGGGTCAAGATGGATTAGAAATTCACCTCAAGCACCGCACAGCTGCACTGTAACTGACAGAGGAATCCATGCATACGTGTTCAGCTTTTAGGTTAGGTTTCACTGTTATTAATCTCCTTTTATAATCTCCATTTCATGTTTACCAACCCTGCACCAAATTCTCAGCTGATGTAAATCAGCAGTGATCCATTGCTGTTAAGTGAGCGGCATTATTTTACAGCAGTTGAGGGGATGGCCCCTGGCTGTTAATTTTGCTTTGCTCCTCTCTCTTGACAGGAATGATCTCTTTTAGAATTTGAGACTAAATAAAAAAATCAGCCCTTGAATTGCTGAGTCCTGTAATTGCCTCCTGGCCTCCACTCTCCTTGCTGTCAATGGAAATGAAGAGCACGGAGTACCTGGCAGGATCAGGCCCTCAGGCGGCTCAATGGCTGTGCCAGCCCTCTAATTCTGGGGTAATGATAATAATCAGGCTTGCACTAGAGTGTTGACACATATTTATTAATTGCAAGGTGCGGCTGGCTCTGCACTTTGCTAAGACAAACACTTGCAGAACAATGTGCACAGAGGAGGCTGGAAACCACCCAGCCATGTGTCAGCAGCAGCTGAAAGGGGAGGAAATTGCTAACTGTCCCGTGCAGGAGGCAGAGCGTTGAAAATCCGGCTGGAGGAGGAAGCATCTCCTTTTCTTGGTTCAGTTTTCCTTTTGGAAAAACCTTTCCTGTTTCATCAGAAAGTCCCTGGCCTTGCTGCAGCCCCAGTGGCTTGTGACCCAAGACCAAGATGACACAAGCGGAGCCAGGCTTTGTGCCAGGGCTGGCAGTGATTTAGTGACATTCCTAGAGAGCAGGAGGAGGCAGGCCCTGGCCCATGAGCTGAAGGTTATTTGTGCAGAGTCATATATTTAAGGCAGTAATCATGCAAGTCCCAGAGTGGTAGGAAGGGAAGGGGAGCCTGCCTGCCTGCTAGGCAGCTGGTCCTGCAGGGGTGAACTGATGGATACTTGAGGGAGAAACCAGCAATGGGATTGGTACAGGGAAGAGCTTTTACTTTTGATACTAAAAAATAAGTAACAAGTGACTACACAGTATGCATTTACTGCTCTGTCAATGATGCCCAGTGACTCACTCCTTTTAGTGCTTTCCTTTATCAGTGATCAAATTACTCTCTCTTGTGAGCAGCTTCTGTCCTTCCTTTTCCTTTGGCCTGAAGATTTACATAGGGCAATACCAGATAAGTGAAGACAGTGCAAGACAGCTCACTGAGTTCATTCCTCAACTTCAGTTGAGTTATGGCTGGCAAAACTGCAGCTAGCTTGAATGTGTCTATAGGCTCTTCGCTGTGCCTTTGCTTGCTTTCCCACACAGATGAGAGCACTTCGAAGCTGTGCTAACTCATGTCACTGAGAGCGATTTTCAAAGCCCACTTAACGCATCTGCCCTGTCATAGCTGTGACCAGCCTGGCACTAATCGGGATGTTCAAGAAATATCAGCCAGTTACACGCAGTCCTCTGAATCAGTGAAGAGGAGAAACTTCCTTTCTCATTTTAAGTAGTTTCTATATGTCTAGAGATGTCATACAGAAACAGAAACTATACCTGATAAAGTGCCAGCATTAATCCATTTGATGTATTTAAGTGGGGCTGTTTAACAGCAACATATCAAGTTAATGCAACACTGATGGAATAAGGAATGGCATCAGAGGCTTTCAAAAGATTTTGTATCACAAGGAAAAAAAAGGATTTTGACTTCCCATTTCATTTCTCTGTGAATGAGAACACCTTTGCTATTTACATTATTTACTATTTACTGTAGTAGAGTCACTACTAAAAATCAAAGTGATTTGCAGAGCCCTGCCAGTTCTTTTTATATCTCCTTTGCTGACTCAATAAACATCTGACACTCCAGTATTGTAACTAAGTACTGTACTGACTCTGCCCTCACTGAAAACATTTTTCTAAGAGAAAGGAATTGTTCTGCTTCTGCTAAAAATGTGATTTGTCTGGTGAAGCATTTGTAAAAGCTTTTTTTCTCCAATGTTACTGTGGCAATTGGAAGCAGTTAGGCATGTACTCGTACTCAGGAAGCTACGTGAAAGCTTCTGATATGCAAATAAAATACTGTATACATGGCAAAGAAGAGCTTTGGGCATGCTTACATGAAACAGAGTTGCCTTAATAAACAATTCCCTCATATGCTATTTTGAAATAAAACTTTGTCCTGAAAAATGATGTGAAGTAAATATTCCAAAAAGGCTGTTCTGGTAGGGGACCTGTTCTGAATTCAGACCAGTTCTGCCCCAGGCTAGTTCTATTCTGCCAATACAGTCACCTTTAAATAAAATAGAGCAGAATTGAAGGCAAGGAGCCTGAGCAAGGTGCAGCAAGGGAAGATAGTCTAGTAGCACTGGCAAGGACAGGGCATTTCACTTCTTGGCTATCACTTGGCAAAATCGAACTGGATGGATGTCCCTACAGGAAAAAGTGTCCTTCCAGTCTGAAGAGGACACATTGCATCTGGTCCGTATCAGCGCTTGGACCCAAATTCAGGCAGGGAAGAGACAATGGGAAACCAGAAGGAACAGCCTAATGCAACCCCACTATGGTGTTCTTGGATGCCAGCCACAGGCGAGTCTTTCAGGTAAGCATAGAACACAAAGGAATTTATGAGCACATAAATCATAGGAGCTGAAAATGGGAAAGGCCACTGGAGGACTAGTCAATGCAGGCCTGTTTTCTACAGGGAATTTCCCAATTGACAATTTTAAGAATTTCAAACAATAGGGCTTTAACTTTCATATGGAAGTGATTCAAGGTGGTTAGGCATGTATCGGAACCTTTCAGCGTCTCGGTGCACTTCACAGGGCTGGCCCTATGCAGATTCCTAGCAGCTCTTGCTGCAGGTCATTACATTCATATTTCTTCTTGCTGTTTATTCCAGGCTTATTCTATAACAAAGCAAATCCAGAAGCGGAGGTAGTCGTTTCAGGCTTGCCTACACTGCAGGTTTCCCCAGACTTCCTCCCAGGAAAACTGAGTCAACAGGAAGAGTAGTTGTGAAAAGCTCCTTAGAAGGGCAATCCAGGTTTGGGTTACAGTGAACTGAGAAAATGTATTAAAATCACAGAACAAGGAAGTCTGCATGCAGCATTGCTGTGGGATAGCCGCAGTGCGTTGCAGTTACACTCTACCATACAGCAGAATGTCCTCTGCGCAGTCAAGTCGCTAAGATTTGAGCCACTTCCACAGATTGCTCCTAGAAACTAGGCTGAGTTTCAGCAATGCAGGTCACATCTTCAAATGGCTTTGCTAGTTTGCACTAGGGCAGGCTGTCCATCAGCAGCTACTCTACAACAGATTCCCAAAGAAGATGTAAGAAAGAAAGGACACACAGAAAGATCGAGGAAGACTCTTCTGTCCCTAACATCTGAGAGTAAGGCTGCTAGAGCAAGAACAGAGACCTGCTTGTGCTTAAATTACACTTTATATTCTCTGTAGAAATGAACAGAGTCTGTTTGCATTTTGCAGTGATTGCAAGGAACTTCAGTAGTTAATTATATCCTCTGTTTCTTGTCTCGCTATCGCTGTGCACATTCAGTAGTCCTAAAAGGAGTTTACTGTTCAAATGTCTAGGCTCTGGGCCAGGAGCAGTGGCTATATAGAATACCATGAAACATCTCCTCATGTGCTGTGATAAAATGCTCGGGGACATAATATATAGAGCTGTGAGTTATGTCCACAAAGTCGTGAAACTTTATGTCATTAGTGCTACAAGTGACGCATAATTGTAACCTCAGAGCAGTCTATTGGTCTATTGGCCAAAGTAGGAGAGTGACAAATCTAAACGGCACCCAGCATTCAAGAACTGTGTCACCATCAGATGGTGGTACTTTCCAACCCAGTGTGCCAAGGGCAATAAGGAGGTGGTTGGCCAAAATGTGCATGTTGTTGCAGTGGGAGAAGTGGGGGAATAGCATAATGGGCACAAAGGAAGGAAAGGGTGAAAAACAGGTGAGAGTAGTGGTGGCAGACTGGTGGGAGGCCAACGGAAGGCTCCCAAGGCAGTGACGTGCTTAACCATTTCCTCTTGCCCTGTTGCTGGCTTTTGGCATGTGAAAGGGGAAGATGTGTGCCACTGTGGTGCACTAGGCAAGAGTCAGGAAGAGGGGAGAAGGGGGGACTGGGGGTGGGTGATAGCTGAGTCACAGCTAGAGGATTGTGTTAGCCTACACCTTGTTTCAGTTGATCGCCACCCTTCGCTATCCCTTTCGTATCAGTATCACCACCATTTAAATTAAAATGGTAGCAAAATGTGAACAATGACAGATACTTTCTCCTGAGGTCCTTTGCCCTGGACTGACAGTCTGTGTGTCCATGCTCATGCACAGCCTGCCCTCTCCATGTGTCTTCCTCTCCTGTGTTACAGAGGGATCCTTGCTTATGAGCAGAGCTGCTCTTGAGGCCCAGCCACCATGGCAGCTCTCTGGGATGCTGGCCTGGTGAGGGGAGAAGGGCAATATACTTAACTAAGATAGAAAGCAGTAAACACATCCCATGCTGAAATGTAAGAAGAAGGGGGCTTACCTCCTAGCTTCTCCCTGGTATACTAGAAGTCTACAGTTAGGTTTGCTTACGAGCAAGGTGTCTTCCTTATCTGTCAGTCCCAGAGTATTTAGCAGTCTCAACTAACCTGAGGCAATAATAAAAAACCATATTTTAGTAGGAATGACCCATGACAAAACCCCCTCTCACCCATCAGAATTTGGCAGGTAGCACAAGCCCTGCCAGAATCTGACTTCTTTCCTTACAAAGCACTTCAGATCCAGTCTCTTGACTGAGAGCTACAAGGTGCCCTGACATGTTCCTCCTCCAACAATTCATTAGCTGTGGCTTTTTGCAATGACTGCTGTTTTGCAGTATTTCTTCAGGGCTTCCTGGCTCTCCCGGGGAGACAAGGAGATGCAGGATCAGTGTCAGGGCTGTGCATCAGGCAGTGCAGTCATGTCCACAGCGGAGCTTTAAAAAAGCAGTTTGCAGTCGTGGGCAAGCTGTACTTGAGTGCAAGCTTGCACTGAAGCACAGACTTGGCCATCTGGCCAACATGATTGCAAATGGGCAGAGGATGTGCAGGTACTGATCAGTTTTGGCATGACATGAAAGAGTGGGGGAGGG
>NW_010101766.1:36153-36989 GCF_000699245.1 Pterocles gutturalis
ACTGGAGACCAGTCAAACCAGCAGAGAAGCGTAAATTCTCGCCCACTGTGAGCTATTGGTGAGCAGAGTACATATTGTGCACAGTGTCAATACCCACTGGAAATTGCCCTGTGTGGGTGCAGGGCGTTTCACTGAGAACATTGCTGGGCTGACTGGGAGGCTTGTGCCAACAGGCTCTGAGAGTAACAGCAGGTGTGGGAGTCGGGAGGCAGGGGTTTGGTTCCTGTGGGGTTCCTGGGGCAAGGTCCTTCCTCTCGGCCCTTTGCCCTCCTCCTTAGCACTGGGAAGTGGTGAGTCCTTTGCAGCAGGGACTGTCCCTTCAAATGGGTGCGGACGCAGTAGGTTGAAGGTTTAGTTTGGGTACCTTTATCTGCACACAGGTAAAGCTCAAACAATCATAGTGAGGTCCTCCCTTGCTTAATTGTCTACCTTTACTAAACCCTCTGCCTGTGTATCTGTGTCACAGTGGCAGAGAGACGTGTGACAGGAAAGGGTTAATTTGTCGGGAGGGGTGGGGGGGGGGAGGTTTGCAGGCAGAAGGGAGGAGCAGGAGAGTATTTCTGTATTAACATGCAGCTGGTTAATGCAGCTGAATAGCCCCGGCTCAGCTGTTACCTTTCTCAAAGCCAATGGCAAATGATGAAAAACCGTGGTAATATCTATTAAAAGTTTGTGGAAGGGGCCTGCTCAGTGGGAGCTTTTCCATCTCACATACAAGTGATGATTTAGAACAGAGAAAGATCCCCTCGAGGGGATTTTGTGAACCATGCAATGCTAATTAACTCCATTGTTGTATTTTGTTTTGAACATAAGAGTCCCTCTGGGATTGCAGCACT